>NW_028259461.1:15086247-15093653 GCF_056163025.1 Triticum urartu | reverse complement strand
TAATGACTTATGCGTTCTGTTATCATTTCCAACTGGAGGATCCCTTAATCCAATTAAAGGAGGATTATAAATGGATAGATGTCTTCGATTTCCACTGGAGATTGGGAATCGATGGACTTTCATTAGGATCTATTTTATTGACAGGATTTATCACTACTTTAGCTACTTTAGCAGCTTGGCCAATTACACGGAATTCGCGATTATTCTATTTCCTGATGCTCGCAATGTATAGTGGTCAAATAGGATTATTTTCTTCGCGAGACCTTTTACTTTTTTTTATCATGTGGGAGTTAGAATTAATTCCTGTTTACTTACTTTTATCCATGTGGGGGGGGAAGAGGCGTCTATATTCAGCTACAAAGTTTATTTTGTATACTGCAGGCGGTTCCATTTTTTTCTTAATCGGAGTTCTGGGTATGGGCTTATATGGTTCCAACGAACCAGGATTAGATTTGGAAAGATTAATTAATCAATCATACCCTGCAACCTTGGAAATACTTTTATATTTTGGCTTCCTTATTGCTTATGCTGTCAAATTGCCGATTATACCCCTACATACGTGGTTACCAGATACCCATGGGGAAGCACATTATAGTACATGTATGCTTTTAGCGGGAATATTATTAAAGATGGGAGCATATGGATTGATTCGGATCAACATGGAATTGTTACCTCATGCTCATTATCTATTTTCGCCCTGGTTAGTAATAATAGGAGCGATCCAAATAATCTATGCAGCTTCAACTTCTCTTGGTCAACGAAATTTCAAAAAAAGAATAGCTTATTCCTCTGTATCTCACATGGGTTTCATAATTATAGGAATTGGTTCCATAACCAACATTGGACTCAATGGAGCTATTTTACAAATATTATCCCATGGATTTATTGGTGCTACACTTTTTTTCTTGGCAGGAACCGCTTCTGATAGAATGCGTCTTGTTTATCTCGAAGAACTGGGGGGAATATCTATCCCAATGCCTAAAATTTTTACCATGTTTAGTAGCTTTTCAATGGCTTCTCTTGCCTTACCAGGAATGAGTGGTTTTGTCGCAGAATTAGTAGTATTTTTTGGACTAATTACTAGTCCAAAATTTCTGTTAATGCCAAAAACACTAATTACTTTTGTAATGGCAATTGGAATGATATTAACTCCTATTTATTTATTATCTATGTTACGCCAGATGTTCTATGGATACAAGCTATTTAATGTTCCAAACGCAAATTTTGTGGATTCTGGACCACGAGAACTCTTTATTTTAATCTGTATCTTTTTACCAGTAATAGGAATTGGTATTTATCCAGATTTTGTTCTCTCCCTATCCGTTGACAGGGTAGAGGCTCTCTTATCCAATTATTATCCTAAATAGGTTTGCTTTTTTTTACTCGTCTGCTCTATTAATGCAGAAATAAGTAAAAAAGTATATAATGCAGAAATAAGTAAAAAAGTATAATTAGATCTATCTCGAATTTTGAGAACCCTTTGATAAGGCGTTCAAGGGTTCTCAAATAAAACATAAAAGTAAAAACCTTCATTTCATGAAGGTTTTATTTTATGTAATCATTTAGGTGTTAATGTAAACGAACCATAACTATGTAAGCCTATTCCTAATAGATTTATACCAAAATAACAAATCCAAATTATAAGAAATCCTATCAAAGCTATAAGTGCAGAATTCGTACCCTTCCAATTTGGATTTGTTCTACTATGTAAATAAATTGCGAATATGGTCCAAGTAATAAATGCCCAAGTTTCCTTAGGATCCCAATTCCAATAGGATCCCCAGGCCTCATTAGCCCATACTGCTCCACAAAGAATACCTACGGTTAAAAGGGTAAATCCTAGGCTAATGACACGATAACTCCAAGAATCCAAACGCTCCGTTAATTGATATTTGTAATAATTTGGAAATGAAGGGACAGAGGTTCTTTTTAAAGCACTTCTTTTTGCATAAAAATATTTAATATCACTAAAGAAAAATGTTTTATTTAAAACATTTTTTTTCTTTTTAGAAAAGAAATGGAAATTATTTCGAAATCTAATGATTAGAATAGCGGCAGATAATAAGGATCCGCACAAAAGAGTTGCATAGCTTAATAACATCATACTGACATGCATCATTAACCACTGAGATTGTAGAGCAGGTACTAGTATCGTGGATTGATGCATTTCAGTTAAAAGACCCGATGTGGCAAAGCCTTGCGTTAAAATAGTACTTGGCGTAGTTATTGTGCTTAAATCATTTTTAGAGTTCTGTATTTTAGGAATGGTATGAAGAATATACAGGGCCCATGAAAGGAAGATCAATGACTCATATAAATTACTTAATGGAAAATGTCCCGAGGAAGCCCAACGAGAAACTAAGAATCCTGTTATAGAGAAAAAAGTAACTATCATTCCTTTTTCTGACGAATCGCGTAATCCTCCAAGTTCACGAACTAATAAGGTTATAAAATGAATCGTAATCACAATTGAAATCGTTGAGAAAGAGATATGAGTTAGTATATGTTCTAAAGTTGCAAATAGCATAAGGGAAGGTCCCATTACAAAATTGTAAATTTCGAATTGATTTCTAATCTATTGTATTCTTTTTCAAGAATGCCGCCACTCGGATTCGAACCGAGATGCTTGAGCACTGCTTCCTAAGAGCAGCGTGTCTACCAATTTCACCATGGCGGCTAACTTCAAATAATAGGTAACTTAAAAGAATAATAGCTATTATCTTGGGAATCGTCGATATTGGGAAAGTCCATAAAATTTAGGAACATTAGAGTTTTCATTAAAATAGACTTCGTTTGGTAGTATCGTTTCCATTTTTTTTTTTTACAATAAACTCTTGCTTTGCCCAATAGAAACACAAACACTGCTTGAAAGAGTTGGAACTTCTTTTTTCTAACTTGCAATTATAGAACTAATTTTTTCTAATTAATTTCCCTTTACATTTTGAAAATTCTTTCAATACAATGAAAAAAATCCAAAAGGGTTTCTATTTAATGATGAAATTAAAATAAAATGGATAAATAGAAAAGGCTTTTTGGATTTTTTAAAAATTTCTAGAATGAAAGTCTTTATGCTCTTATTAATAAGATTTACTAACCTTATGATTTTGGAGAAGATAGGTGGAAGTTGTAAGTCCTATTGTAAGAATACTCCACTTTTCATAATTTTCCTAATAGAATATGAGGATTCTATTAGGAAAATTATGAAAAGTTCATTGATAGGAAAAGAATACTTAGCACACAGTATACCAAACAAAACTTTTTTTTCTTGTATATATAAGATAAGAGGGGTTTTTTGTTCTAAGAATATTGTACCGAGTAATTCGACACATAAAAGTACATTCAAAGAAGAATCCAAATTATTAAATAATTGGAATTCTTTTTTGATAAGTCAATTCATATTATTCCAAAATCTTATTATTTGTTTGTTGCCCAGAAAAACCCTTTGGTTTTGGATGCTCATTACCGCTCGAAAATGATCTTGATTTTACTAAAGAATAAGATTGTACTATGGAAAAATAAGTCTTTTTCTTCCAAATATTTTTACGAATACGCTTTTTTGACATTGAAGTACGTTTTTTTGGAACTGCCATTCAAAAAGGAAATTACTTTTTTCTAGTTGTATGTGAAAGACATCTATTGCTGCAAATCAATCCTTCTTTCTTCTTTTTATTAGTATTTATACTTAGATACTGAAAGATACTTAAATTTTGAATTATTTTTTACTTCATTTTGTCTAATGCGGATAAGACAACAAGAATTTTTTAACATTTTTTCTTTATATATTTTATACTTTTTTTTTAATAATATAGAATATATAGAAGGGTTTCTCATTTAAATCTATTTATATCTATTTATATATCAAGTATACTCCATATATAGATATATGGTATGGAAGCCTATCCCCCATATAAGATAAGACGGGGGGATAAAAAGAAGGGAAAATGAAAATAGTTAATTAAGTTCAGAATGGTATTCCATAAAGGAAAGGAATTCCAATCAAAACAAAAAATACTGAGTCTCTTAAACAAGACATTCTAAAACTTAGGTAATTTATAGTCATTAGAATTTTAGTTCTATATGAAGTAAGGACTATTCGATAATTTCTTATAAACATAGGTTTTCATTGGAATTCACTCAATCAGTTAATTATGGAACAAGAGAGCTGTTTCATCTTTGTTTTAAAGAAATATAAAAATGAATTATGAATAGAAAGTAAAATGATTCCACTTTTTTTTTTTTATTTTTATAAATATCTTTATTTAGTTAATAAAATAACTTCGTTACCTAGTTATTTTATTAACTTTTTTAATTTAACCAACTAAACCCATTCTTAATTTTTAATTATTTCAATGAGATAAATTTTGGAAAAATTAAGAATTTCAGTATTTTTTCTTATTCTTTTTATTTATTCTTTCAGAAAGAGATAAGAATTGGTTTGGTGAATCGGAAACAATTTTATAGAAAAATTGAAGTAAAAATTGAAGTAAAAATTGCAATTTCTTTTCTTATGGAACATACATATCAATATGCATGGGTAATCCCTCTTCTCCCACTTCCAGTTATTATGTCAATGGGATTTGGCCTTATTCTTATTCCGACAGCAACAAAAAATCTTCGTCGCATATGGGCTTTTCCTAGTGTTTTACTCTTAAGTATAGCTATGGTATTCTCAGTTCAACTGTCTATTCAACAAATAAATGGAAGTTCGATCTATCAATATCTATGGTCTTGGACCGTCAATAATGATTTTTCTTTAGAATTTGGATACTTGATTGACCCACTTACTTCTATTATGTTAATACTAATTACTACTGTAGGAATCCTGGTTCTTATTTATAGTGATGGTTATATGTCTCACGATGAAGGATATTTGAGATTTTTTGTTTATATAAGTTTTTTCAATACTTCCATGTTGGGATTGGTTACTAGCTCCAATTTGATACAAATTTATTTTTTTTGGGAACTCGTGGGAATGTGTTCTTATTTATTGATAGGCTTTTGGTTTACACGACCAATCGCAGCGAGTGCTTGTCAAAAAGCTTTTGTAACTAATCGTGTAGGGGATTTTGGTCTATTATTAGGAATTTTAGGTTTTTTTTGGATAACAGGTAGTTTAGAGTTTAGGGATTTGTTCAAAATAGCTAATAACTGGATTCCTAATAATGGAATTAACTCTTTACTTACTACTTTGTGTGCTTTTTTATTATTCCTTGGTGCAGTTGCGAAATCCGCACAATTCCCTCTTCACGTATGGTTACCCGATGCTATGGAAGGGCCCACTCCTATTTCGGCTCTTATACACGCAGCAACTATGGTTGCTGCGGGAATTTTTCTTCTAGCTCGACTTCTTCCTCTTTTCATATCTTTACCTTTGATAATGAGTTTTATTTCTTTAGTAGGTACAATAACACTATTCTTAGGAGCTACTTTAGCTCTTGCTCAGAGAGATATTAAAAGAAGCTTAGCCTATTCTACAATGTCTCAATTGGGTTATATGATGTTAGCTCTAGGTATAGGTTCTTATCAAGCTGCTTTATTCCATTTGATCACTCATGCTTATTCAAAAGCTTTATTGTTCTTGGGATCCGGATCCGTTATTCATTCAATGGAACCTCTTGTTGGATATTCACCAGATAAAAGTCAAAATATGGTTCTTATGGGCGGTTTAAGAAAATACATTCCAATCACAAGAACTACTTTTTTATGGGGTACACTTTCTCTTTGTGGTATTCCACCTCTTGCTTGCTTCTGGTCCAAAGATGAAATCCTTAGTAATAGTTGGTTGTATTCGCCCTTTTTTGGAATAATAGCCTCCTTTACTGCAGGATTAACTGCCTTTTATATGTTTCGGATATATTTACTTACATTTGATGGGTATTTGCGTGTTCATTTTCAAAATTACAGTAGCACTAAAGAGAGTTCCTTGTATTCAATATCCTTATGGGGAAAAAGGATACCCAAAGGAGTGAATAGGGATTTCGTTTTATCAACAACGAAGAGTGGAGTTTCTTTTTTTTCACAAAATATACCAAAAATTCAAGGTAATACAAGAAATAGGATAGGATCCTTTACTACGTCTTTTGGGGCTAAAAAAACTTTTGCCTATCCGCATGAAACGGGAAATACTATGTTATTTCCTCTTCTTATATTACTACTTTTCACTTTGTTCATTGGATTCATAGGAATCTCTTTTGATAATGGAGGAATTGGTAATGGAATAGCAGAGTTAACCATATTATCAAAGTGGTTAACTCCCTCAATAAACTTTACCCAGGAAAGTTCTAATTCTTTTGTAAATTCATATGAATTTATTACTAATGCAATTTCTTCTGTAAGTCTAGCTATCTTTGGTTTATTCATAGCATATATCTTCTATGGATCCGCTTATTCTTTTTTTCAGAATTTGGATTTAATAAACTCTTTTTACAAAGGAAATCCTAAAAAAGAATTTTTAGATCAAGTAAAAAAAAAATATATACAGTTGGTCATATAATCGTGGTTATATAGATATTTTCTATACTAGGGTCTTTACCCTCGGTATAAGAGGGTTAACCGAACTCACGGAGTTTTTTGATAAGGGTGTTATTGATGGAATTACCAATGGAGTGGGTCTTGCTAGTTTTTGTATAGGAGAGGAAATTAAATATGTAGGGGGAGGTCGAATCTCGTCTTATTTATTCTTTTTTTTATGTTATGTATCTGTGTTTTTATTCTTTTTTCTTTCTTAAGTTAAGGAATTTACAACAAGTCTCTTGCAAAAATAACTATCCTATCCCCTTTCTACAATCTCTCTATATCCTTGTTACATAAGGTAAGTATTGTATAATAGTTCGGTTTTCCGCGATTTTTTCCATTCCTCTGTGTAAATACCCTAATATGGGTTCACAATCAATAACATCCTCACCATCGAGAGTAACGATCAGTCGAAGAACACCATGCATTGATGGGTGTTGAGGGCCCATATTGACTATCATGAGATCTTTTCTTGTAAGCGGTAGACTCATATCCTTTCTTCCTTAATTCATTATTCCATGAAAATGGATTATTCCATGAATTCCTCAAAGCGAGGCTCATCAAAATGAAAAATCTAAGACTACTATAAGACTACTAAAAAAATAATAAAACAAGAAAAAAATTTGAACGATTAAATTACTGCTCCCGAATATTCAACTGACCGATTAATTTCTTATAACGTACTCTATTTTTCTTTGCCAAATAAGCCAGCAAACGTCGACGTTTTCCCAAAAGTCTTCGTAGACCTCTTTCCGATGAAAAATCTTTTTTGTGTAATTCCAAATGTGAAGCAAGTCTCCGTATCTTATTGGTGAAACTGAATACTTGAAATTCAACAGAACCCCTGTTTTCTTCTTTTTCTTCTTTAACCATAAATCCAAAAATTTTTCTAC
>NW_028259461.1:15043747-15068747 GCF_056163025.1 Triticum urartu | reverse complement strand
CCTTGGCTCGCAAACCCCAAGTTTGTCTATGAAGAGCTAATCTAATTGTATTTTTTTCTAGAATGGATTTCTTATGTGGAATACTAATGGATAGGGCTTCGTTGCTAAGTGCTACAAGATCTAGTGCACTGGAACTCGTGGTTATGGACCCGAATCCTTTAGTATGGAACATTGTCTTTTCCAAGTAAAAACCCCTAGTATATGAAAGAATGAAAAGGTGCTTTCGTTCTTGTGGAATAAGAAGCCCTCGTACCTTAATGAAAGGAAAATCGTAATTTTTCGTTAGGTATTTGACCAAATAGGATCGTCCAGTTCCTACAGAACCTATCACTAAAATACCCGATAGGGCTAAGCGGAACGAAAAGGGTTTTCCATGGAGATGGTAAATGAAAACGATTAGTCCCACACGAGGTTTGGGAATAAGTGATTGTCTGATAATGAGCAAGGAATATACGTCTTTCTGCTAAAGAGGATCTATTAAACTCATAATTCATTAGATCCTTGTTATCAATGCCAACTAGGTATCATAAGTAAATGGATCCCGGTTGTTCAATCCTTTGATAACCAAGGTCATCTTTGCTAAAGAGAAATGATCACTATGAGTCAGACTCAATAGAATTGGATCCATTCCAAATAGCGAGAATTAGGATTCTTGATCCCTCTCAATCTCTCTTTCAATTCGAGGATCCAGAGAGGTGTTTTCATAGTCATCTCCGAATATTTGCCATCTCGGAATATTTTCGATTTCATTTTTCTATGATATGTCTTTCTATATGAAAATTGGTTATTTACGATGTACGATGATCCCTGTTAAGCATCCATGGCTGAATGGTTAAAGCGCCCAACTCATAATTGGTAAATTTGCGGGTTCAATTCCTGCTGGATGCACACGAACGGGAACATTCCATAAGTCTATTGGAACTGGCTCTCTATCCATGGAATCTCATCCATCATCCATACATAACGAATTGGTATGGTATATTCATACCATAACATAAGAACAATAAGAACTCGAATTCTTATCGATACTGGAACTCAGAGCATAGGAGGGAAAGTCGATTTATGGATGGAATCAAATACGCAGTATTTACAGAAAAAAGTCTTCGTTTATTGGGAAAGAATCAATATACTTTTAATGTCGAATCGGGATTCACTAAGACAGAAATAAAGCATTGGGTCGAACTCTTCTTTGGTGTTAAGGTGGTAGCTGTGAATAGCCATCGACTACCTGGAAAAGGTAGAAGAATAGGACCTATTCTGGGCCATACAATGCATTACAGACGTATGATCATTACCCTTCAACCGGGTTATTCTATTCCACTTCTAGATAGAGAAAAAAACTAAAGGAGAATACTTAATAATACGGCGAAACATTTATACAAAACACCTATCCCGAGCACACGCAAGGGAACCGTAGACAGGCAAGTGAAATCCAATCCACGAAATAATTTGATCCATGGACGGCACCGTTGTGGTAAAGGTCGTAATTCCAGAGGAATCATTACCGCAAGGCATAGAGGGGGAGGTCATAAGCGCCTATACCGTAAAATAGATTTTCGACGGAATCAAAAAGACATATCTGGTAGAATCGTAACCATAGAATACGACCCTAATCGAAATGCATACATTTGTCTCATACACTATGGGGATGGTGAGAAGAGATATATTTTACATCCCAGAGGGGCTATAATTGGAGATACTATTGTTTCTGGTACAAAAGTTCCTATATCAATGGGAAATGCCCTACCTTTGAGTGCGGTTTGAACTATTGATTTACGTAATTGGAAGTAACCAATTAGGTTTACGACGAAACCTAGAAATCGATCACTGATCCAATTTGACTACCTCTACGGGATAGACCTCAACAGAAAACTGTTGAGTAACGGCAGCAAGTGATTGAGTTCAGTAGTTCCTCATAGAAAATTATTGGCTCTAGAGATATGGTAATATGGAGAAGACAAAATTGTTTGAAGCACGCACAGAACCGGAAGCGCCCCTTGTTTCAAAGAGAGGAGGACGGGTTATTCACATTTAATTTGATGGTCAGAGGCAAATTGAAAGCTAAGCAGTGGTAATTAAGACCCCCGGGGGAAAATAGGGATGTCTCCTACGTTACCCATAATATGTGGAAGTATCGACGTAATTTCATAGAGTCATTCGATCTGAATGCTACATGAAGAACATAAGCCAGATGACGGAACGCAGAGACCTAGGATGTAGAAGATCATAACATGAGCGATTCGGCAGATTTGGATTCCTTTCCTATATATCCACTCATGTGGTACTTCATCATATGATTCATATAAGATCCATCTGTCTAGAGATCGTCATATACATCTAGAAAGCCGTATGCTTTGGAAGAAGCTTGTACAGTTTGGGAAGGGGTTTTTTGAGAGAAAAGAAGAATCTACTTCAACCGATATGCCCTTAGGCACGGCCATGCATAACATAGAAATCACACGTGGAAGGGGTGGGCAATTAGCTAGAGCAGCAGGTGCTGTAGCGAAACTCATTGCAAAAGAGGGTAAATCGGCCACTTTAAGATTACCATCTGGGGAGGTCCGTTTAGTATCCCAAAACTGCTTAGCAACAGTCGGACAAGTGGGTAATGTTGGGTGTGAACCAAAAAAGTTTGGGTAGAGCCGGATCTAAGTGTTGGCTAGGTAAACGCCCCGTAGTAAGAGGGGTAGTTATGAACCCTGTGGACCACCCCCATGGGGGCGGTGAAGGGAAAGCTCCCATTGGTAGAAAAAACCCACAACCCCTTGGGGTTATCCTGCGCTTGGAAGAAGAACTAGGAAAAGGAAAAAATATAGCGATAGTTTTATTCTTCGTCGCCGTAAGTAAATACGTAACTAGGAATATGGAAAATTGCATTTTTGGAATTTGCAATAATGCGATGGGCGAACGACGGGAATTGAACCCGCGCATGGTGGATTCACAATCCACTGCCTTGATCCACTTGGCTACATCCGCCCCTTATCCAGCTAAAGGATTTTTTTCTTTTTTCCATTGATCATTATTCTATTTATTCTGACCTCCGTACTTCGATCGAGATATTGGACATAGAATGCCACTCTTTAAAAAGGAAAAAAGGAGTAATCAGCTGTGACACGAAAAAAAACGAATCCTTTTGTAGCTCATCATTTATTGGCAAAGATAGAAAAGGTCAATATGAAGGAGGAGAAAGAAACAATAGTAACGTGGTCCCGGGCATCTAGCATTCTACCCACAATGGTTGGCCATACAATCGCGATTCATAATGGAAAGGAACATATACCTATTTACATAACAAATCCTATGGTAGGTCGCAAATTGGGGGAATTCGTGCCTACTCGGCATTTCACGAGTTATGAAAATGCAAGAAAGGATACTAAATCTCGTCGTTAACTGAATTCTGAATAGAAAGATTAAGAAGAAAAAAAGATTCAAAATAAAGACAGAAATACCCAATATCTTGCTAGAACAAGATATTGGGTATTTCTGTCTTCAAAAATTCTTATATGTTAGCAGAAAAACCTTATCCATTAATAGATGGAACTTCAACAGCAGCTAAGTCTAGAGGGAAGTTGTGAGCATTACGTTCGTGCATTACTTCCATACCAAGGTTAGCACGGTTGATGATATCAGCCCAAGTATTAATAACGCGACCTTGACTATCAACTACAGATTGGTTGAAATTGAAACCATTTAGGTTGAAAGCCATAGTACTAATACCTAAAGCAGTGAACCAGATTCCTACTACAGGCCAAGCAGCCAAGAAGAAGTGTAAAGAACGAGAGTTGTTGAAACTAGCATATTGGAAGATTAATCGGCCAAAATAACCATGAGCAGCCACAATATTATAAGTTTCTTCCTCTTGACCAAATTTGTAACCCTCATTAGCGGATTCATTTTCAGTAGTTTCCCTGATCAAACTAGAGGTTACCAAGGAACCATGCATAGCACTGAATAGGGAACCGCCGAATACACCAGCTACACCTAACATGTGGAATGGATGCATAAGGATGTTGTGCTCTGCCTGGAATACAATCATAAAGTTGAAAGTACCAGAGATTCCTAAAGGCATACCATCAGAAAAGCTTCCTTGACCAATAGGGTAAATCAAGAAAACAGCAGTAGCAGCTGCAACAGGAGCTGAATATGCAACAGCAATCCAAGGACGCATACCCAGACGGAAACTAAGTTCCCACTCACGACCCATATAACAAGCTACACCAAGTAAGAAGTGTAGAACAATTAGCTCATAAGGACCACCATTGTATAACCACTCATCAACAGATGCAGCTTCCCAAATTGGGTAAAAGTGCAATCCGATCGCCGCAGAAGTAGGGATAATAGCACCAGAGATAATATTGTTTCCATAAAGTAAAGAACCAGAAACAGGCTCACGAATACCATCAATATCTACTGGAGGGGCAGCGATGAAGGCGATAATAAATACAGAAGTTGCGGTCAATAAGGTAGGGATCATCAAAACACCGAACCATCCGATGTAAAGACGATTTTCAGTGCTAGTTATCCAGTTGCAGAAGCGACCCCACAGGCTTGTACTTTCGCGTCTCTCTAAAATTGCAGTCATGGTAAGATCTTGGTTTATTCAAATTGCAAGGACTCCCAAGCACACGTATTAACTAGAATATAGATAATAGAAGGCTTGTTATTTAACAGTATAACATAGACTATATACCAATGTCAACCAAGTCAGCCCAAAGATTAGCTATCCATATAACTAAATTAACCAAACCAATAATTTTGTATTTGTAAATGAAGTGAGTCAAAGTGAAAAACTTTGATGGGTCTTTTCTATATGGGTTGCCCGGGACTCGAACCCGGAACTAGTCGGATGGAGTAGATAATTCTTCCTTGTTACAATAGAGAAAAATCCCTCCCCAAATCGTGCTTGCATTTTTCATTGCACACGACTTTCCCTATGTAGAAATAGCCAATTTCTATTCCAAAGAGGAAGTTCTACTAATTTTTTTAATTAGTAAGTTGATTCACCTACTCTTTATTATAATAAAAAGAACATTTCAGAATGAAAAATAGAAAAGTTTTTTCTTGATCATTTATCAACCCTTTCCTGTTTCTTAATTTCGTCTAATGATTAATTAAGAGGGTTGACCAGGTCATTGATACGTATAATATCCAAATACCAAATACGCTCAGTGTGTGATCCACAGAAAGAAAAAAGAGTTGTTTTGGTGAACATCAAAGAAAAAACTTGCTCTTCTTCCATAAAAAATTCTTCTAAAAATGCCGAACCCAATCGTTGCATAAAAGTTCGTACCGTGCTTTTATGTTTACGAGCTAAAGTTCTAGCACATGAAAGTCGAAGTATATACTTTAGTCGATACAAAGTCCGTTTTTTCGAAGATCCACTATGATAATGAAAAAGATTTCTACATATCCGACCAAATCGATCAAGAATATCCCAATCTGATAAATCTGTCCAAATGGGTTTACTAATAGGATGCCCCGATCCAGTACAAAATTGAGCTTTTGATAAGTATCCTATGAGGAGAGTAGCGGGGACTATGGTATCGAATTTTTTCATTCGAGTATCTATTAGAAATGAATTCTCCAGCATTTGATTCCTTACTAACAAAGAACTTTTTTGTACACTTGAAAGGTACCCCATAAAATCGAAGCAAGAGTTTGCTAATTGGTTTATATGGATTCTTCGCGGCTGAGTCCAAAAACAGAAATAATATTGCCAGAAATTGATAAGGTAGCATTTCCATTTCTTCTTCAAAAAAAAAGTGCCTTTTGATGCAAGAATTGCCTTTCCTTGATATCGAACATAATGCATAAGAGGATCCATAAAGAACCATAGGGTTTTCCGAGAAAAACCAGGGTACATTATCCCAAAATGTTCCATCTTCCTAGAAAAGTGGATTCGTTCCAGAAAAGTTCCAGAAGATGCTAATGGTAAGCAAGAAGATTGTTTACGAAGAAACAACAAAAAAAATTCATATTCTGATACATAAGAGTTATATAGGAATTGAAATAGTCTTTTATTTTCTTTTTGAAAAAAAAAAATGGATTTCATTGAAGTAATAAAACTATTCCAATTCGAATAATAGTTGAGAAAGAATCGCAATAAATGCAAAGATGGAACATCTTGGATACGGTATTGAAGGAGTTGAACCAGGATTTCCAAATGGATAGGATAGGGTATTTCTATATGTGATAGATAATCCAAATGCAAAAATTTGTCTTCTAAAAAGGGAAATATTGAATGAATAGAGCGTAAATTCTGAAACTTTGGTATTTCTTTTTCTTTCAGACAAAAAAATTCCCGTAGCGAGAATGGGATTTCCACAACGATCGCAAACCCTTCAGATAGAATCTGAGAATAAAACTCAGAATAAAAATAATTTTTGTAATCCAATAATCGATCTTGGTTAGGATGATTAACCGAGTTATCCAAAAAATTCTGCTGATACATTCGAATAATTAAACGTTTCACAAGTAGTGAACTAAATTTCTTGTTATTACAACTAACAACTATTTCCACAGGTTCAGAACCATTTAATCCATAATGGTGGGCAAATGCATAAATATATTCCTGAAAGAGAAGTGGGTAGACAAAGTATTGTTGACGAGATTTATGTTTTTCTGAATACCCTTCGAATTTTTCCATTTGTATTTCTACTTGAATCAGAGAGAAGAAGCATTTCTCGGTTTATCGAATGATGATACATAGTGCAATATGGTCAGAACAGGGTGTTGCATTTTTAATACAAACCCTGGAAAGAAAGGGAGTCTAATCCACAGATCTTTTTCTGCTCCTTTTCTACCCAATTAGTTTATGTTTGTTCTAATTAAAAAAAAAGAACAGAACAAGTTTTTTATTTTTGCAGGCCAATCGCTCTTTTGACTTTGGAATACAGCCTCTTTATCAATATACTGCTTCTTTTACACATTCAATCCATAACATCCCTTATTCAATCCATAATCAAGAATAATTAGGATTTCTAAAAAAAAAAAGAAAAAATAAAGGGTCCACTCATAGGAAAACCCAACCTTTCCCCGCATCCGGCACTAATCTATTTTTAACGTCTAATTAGAGCGGGGAATCATTCCAATTAGGAAGTTCAGCTCGTTGCTTTTTATTTTACCAGAATTGGAGCCAGGCTCTATCCATTTATTCATTAGACCCAGAAAATCGTAATTTTGGATTCCATTCAAAAAAGATTGATTTTATTACGACATGCTATTTTTTCCATTCATTACCTTTGAGGATCAGTCGTGGTCTTCTAGACTCTACCAAGAGTCTGGACGAATTTGTTGTTTCATCCAAATGTGTAAAAGATCATAGTCGCACTTAAAAGCCGAGTACTCTACCATTGAGTTAGCAACCCAGATAAAAAAAGGATCTTAGATACGATCGAAATCCAAAAATCAATGGAATTACACCGCGCGCTTCTGTCAAAACATTGAACTAGCAAGACATCAAAAGATTTTTTTTATCGACCATGAAAAACACTCAAATGCCAAAACGAACAGGTCCGGTGAAATTCCACTAAAGTAAAGTTAAAAAAAGAGCGACCCTAATCACGATGGCCAAATTCTCCTTATTTTTAGCGATTTTTATTAACAAAAAATATATATTATAAAAAATATATATTATATTGTATGAGAATACATGCAAGAGGAACACCCTTATCATTTGAGCGAAGTGTAGGCGGAAAAATTGAATATGGAGTGAGGATAAAGAGACCCATCTATCTACAAATTCTATTTGTTCAATAGACCTTTGTCAATGGAAATACAATGGTAAGAAAACAAATTAGATAGAAAAAGTAAATAAAATAGGGGCTTATGTTGGATTGGCACGATATAATATAAATCCAAATAGGATTAAAAAAGAGGTAAATTGTGTCTAAATAATTAGACAACTAGGAATACTAATAATCTTCTCCTATCCTATTTTTTGATTCATTTAGTTCTTCAATTAACTCAAAGTTCTTTCTTTTTCTTTAAAGAATTCTGCCTTCCTTAAAATATCATAAACAGTTCTTGTTGGTTGAGCACCCTTTTCAAGGAAATAGAGAATAGCTGGAACATTTAAACAAGTTTGATTCTTTATCGGATCATAAAAACCTACTTTTTGAAGATCTCTTCCTTCTCTTCGAGATCGAACATCAATTGCAACGATTCGATAGACAGCTTATTGGGATAGATGTAGATAAACAACGCCCCCCCCTAGAAACGTATATGAGGTTTTCTCCTCATACGGCTCGAGAAAATGATTCGAATTTCTGTCGATAATAATAGAAATTAGACTATGACGTGCATTAATTTCCTTACAGAAAAAACAAATTTCATTTATACTCATGACTCAAGTGGGCTAATTTTGCCTGACAAACTTCGAAGGCAAAATCCTTCCAAAATTTTTGAGTCGTCTTTAAACTCTTTTCTTTGTCTCATTTCGAACGAATTGACTTTTATTCCTTATTCTAATCCAACTCTGTTGTTGAGACAATTGAAAATTGTGTTTACTTGTTCTGGAATCCTTTATCTTTGATTTGTGAAATCCTTGGGTTTAGACATTACTTCGGGAATTCCTATTTTTTTCTTTCAAAAGAGTAGCAACATACCCTTTTTTCTTATTTCCTTCGATAAAGCATTTATCTCTTCTATAGAAATCTAATAAGAGGGATTGATTCTGATATACTTTTATTGGACTTTCTTCTTATTTTAACCTTTCGATTTATTTCTATATTAAGGATAGACTGACAAAGTTGGCCTAATTTATTAGTTTTCACTAACCCTAGATTCTTTCCCTTGATAAAAAAAATTCTGTCCTCTCGAGCTCCATCGTGTACTATGTTACTTAAACCCAGCGCAAATTTGGTTCGGAACGAATAGAACAGGCTATGTCGAGCCAAGAGCATTTTCATTACTATGGAAAATGATGGATAGCAAAATCCACAATCGATCATGTCCTTCAAGTCGCACGTTGCTTTCTACCACATCGTTTTAAACGAAGTTTTACCATAACAAACATTCCTCTTTTCATTGCAAAGTGGTATAGAGAATTGATCCAATATGGATGGAATCATGAATAGTCATTGGTTTAGTTTTTTTATACTAATTAAAACTTGCTATCTATGGAGCAATATGGATAAAAGAAAGTAAGTATTTATCCGGGAAGCCTCCGCCAAGATCCAATTTATTTAAACCCATATTAAAATTCTATCATATGAATGAAACATAGTTTGAAAAAGACGACTAAACAAGTTTGCTTAAAACTTATTTATTCTTAAATTTCCACCCTCAACGGATGGCTCGAGATGATCAATCTTGAAGTGAGAAAAGAAGGATTGACTCTTCCTCAATAAATAAACTATCAACCTCCAAAAAAGTTTAATTAATTTAATTACTAGAATTAGAATTCTAGTAGTAATATATTTTTTCAGTACCAAAAACAATTAACTATAATAACTAAATAAACTATTCCAATGAAAAGATTGAAAGTTTTTGGTAGTTATAGAATTCTCGTACTTCTTCAACTCGAATACCAAAAGGAAGAAAAAAATATGACTAAGTGATTTTATAGTAGAGGCATATCCTGAATGTGCTTGATAGATCCCATTTTTTCATGAAAATAAAGATAGTCAATTTGACTGGACTTAAGACTTTATTATGTTTTCTGAGAAAGAATAAGATATCATTATTCTCTTTAATAAACTTTTGTCTCGTACGGAATACTATATGATTTCACCGTTTGTTTCATCAGAAACAATCTGGGACGGAAGGATTCGAACCTCCGAGTAACGGGACCAAAACCCGCTGCCTTACCACTTGGCCACGCCCCATTTCGGGTTTTATGCGACACTAATAAACACTAGTATGTTTATTTGTTATTCGTCAATACCATTTCAATTACATAAAAAAGGAGGGATATTCTCTTGCTAGTATTCTACACATGCGGATAATATAGAATCAAAAAAATGCATTGATCATTACATGGAATTCTATTAAGATATTATATGAAAGTCGAATTTATTCCACTCTCATTTGAGAGTGCGAATACAAGGAGGTATTTTGTGTTTGGGAAAGTCCGAAGAAAAAAGATTTTGAATCTGCCTTTTCCTTCTTTCCCTTAAAAAAATAACTCAAGAAAAATCCAATTATTTACTCTACAAGAATGAAATGCTTGTTATGCCTAATATACTTAGTTTAACCTGTATCTGTTTTAATTCTGTTCTTTATCCTACTAGTTTTTTCTTTGCCAAATTACCCGAAGCTTATGCTATTTTCAATCCAATCGTGGATATTATGCCTGTTATACCTCTATTCTTTTTTCTATTAGCCTTTGTTTGGCAAGCTGCTGTAAGTTTTCGATGAAATCTTTAGTACTCTGTATGCCAAATTGAATGATGTGTTCATTCCAAAAAAATTTTAAAATGGGTAAAAGCCGAGAAGTTTTATATTTTTATATTATGAACCTTCGATTCTAAAATTTAAATTCTTCTACATTGAATGGGTAGCTACAGCAATAAATTTGGATCAGCCTTTCTACTCCCCTGCACCTAGGTTGAGCAGGTACCTAAAGGTACCTACACAATACCTAACCACCGTAACCCTATTTTTGCTATTGATAAGAGTGCTTATTATAAAAGAATTCTTGCAATTTTTTTCAAGAATTCTTTTTTGCATTTTTAGGTATAAAAAAAAACCATCCTAGTGGATCCGTGTGGTAAGGAAAAACTGGTAATCTATTCCTTAAAAAAAAATCTTGGAGATTATGTAATGCTTACTCTCAAACTTTTTGTTTATACAGTAGTGATATTCTTTGTTTCACTCTTTATCTTTGGATTCTTATCTAATGACCCAGGACGGAATCCTGGACGCGAGGAGTAAAAATTCAGTTTTTTTTTTTCTTATTGGATTTGTTTCGTACATTTATCTATGAGAAAATCCGGGGGTCAGAATTCTTTCCAATTCGAAAGTCCCAAATGATCCAAGGGAGCGGAAAGAGAGGGATTCGAACCCTCGGTACAAAAAAATTGTACAACGGATTAGCAATCCGCCGCTTTAGTCCACTCAGCCATCTCTCCACGTTCCAAAGCGAAAGGTTTCCGTGATATGATATAGGCAAGAAATAAGAAATAACGGTTGCAAAAAACCCCTTTTTTTTCTTTCAAAAGTCTATAAAAATTATATTGCCAATTCCATTTTAATTATATTCTTTTTTCTTAATGTTAATAAAAAAAGAAGAAAATTCTTGTTTTTTCTTTCTAAAAATCGATATTGGCCGAGAGACAATCAAATAGATTTTCTCTTTAGCGGGCATTTCCATATAGGACTTGTTATAATTATAATAAAACAAGCAGGTTATATAAAAAAAACGCTTTTTTTGTCGATTATTTATCAAGAAAGCAAAAAGGGTTCTTATCAAATCCACCATAAAATTGGAAAGAAGCATAAAGTAAGTAGACCTGACTCCTTTAATGATGCCTCTATCCGCTATTCTGATATATAAATTCGATGTAGATGAAATTGTATAAGCGAATTTTTTTTATTTCCTTAGACTTAGACCGCGCAAGACAAGAATTTTTCGCTATTTACGATTTCATATTCTTGTTACTAGATGTTCTATAGGAATAAGAAGAAATCGCAACTCCTTTGCGCTACACATAAAATTGGATTTCGAAGGTCCATTTTTTTTTTTCAGAATCCTCTATTATTTTAGTTCTTCCACCCATGCAATAGAGAGGGAATGGGAAAAGAAGGGTTACTTTTATTTGCATTTTTCCCTTAAAAGATAGACTTTGAAATAGGAGTCTTGGAATAATGCTGAATTCAAAGGTTTATTTCTTTCTATAGTATAAGAAAAACAATTTATTTCTATTTCTATAGTATAAGAAAAACAAATAAATAGTATAAGAAAAACAAATCGAATCAAATTCATGGATTTACCACGACCTCGGTTGTGACTGTGACTCCATAGATAAAAATGGGAAATTTCTCTCTTCGAGACCATTGAAAAAGGGCATTGAACGAGAAAGAAATCGTCCACAGATAATAAAACTATCATATGCCTTGGAAAGTGATATGAGGTGCTCGGAAATGGTTGAAGTAATTGAATAGGAGGATCACTATGACTATAGCCCTTGGTAGAATTCCTAAAGAAGAAAATGATCTATTTGATACTATGGATGACTGGTTACGAAGGGACCGTTTCGTTTTTGTAGGATGGTCTGGCCTATTGCTCTTTCCTTGTGCTTATTTCGCTTTAGGGGGTTGGTTTACAGGGACAACTTTTGTAACTTCTTGGTATACCCATGGATTGGCTAGTTCCTATTTGGAAGGTTGTAATTTCTTAACCGCAGCAGTTTCTACCCCTGCCAATAGTTTAGCACACTCTTTGTTGCTACTATGGGGGCCCGAAGCACAAGGAGATTTTACTCGTTGGTGTCAATTAGGCGGTCTATGGACTTTTGTAGCTCTCCACGGGGCTTTTGCACTAATAGGTTTCATGTTACGCCAATTTGAACTTGCTCGGTCTGTTCAATTGCGGCCTTATAATGCAATCTCATTCTCTGGTCCAATTGCTGTTTTTGTTTCTGTATTCCTTATTTATCCACTGGGGCAATCTGGTTGGTTCTTTGCGCCGAGTTTTGGCGTAGCAGCGATATTTCGATTCATCCTTTTCTTCCAAGGATTTCATAATTGGACGTTGAACCCATTTCATATGATGGGAGTTGCCGGAGTATTAGGTGCGGCTCTGCTATGCGCTATTCATGGAGCGACCGTAGAAAACACTCTATTTGAGGACGGTGATGGTGCAAATACCTTCCGTGCTTTTAACCCAACTCAAGCTGAAGAAACTTATTCAATGGTCACTGCTAACCGCTTTTGGTCCCAAATCTTTGGTGTTGCTTTTTCCAATAAACGTTGGTTACATTTCTTTATGCTATTTGTACCCGTCACCGGTTTATGGATGAGTGCTATTGGCGTAGTTGGCTTGGCTCTGAACTTACGTGCCTATGACTTTGTTTCCCAGGAAATCCGTGCAGCGGAAGATCCTGAATTTGAGACTTTCTACACCAAAAATATTCTTTTAAACGAGGGTATTCGTGCGTGGATGGCAGCTCAGGATCAGCCTCATGAAAATCTTATATTCCCTGAGGAGGTTCTACCACGTGGAAACGCTCTTTAATGGAACTTTCGTTTTAGCTGGTCGTGACCAAGAAACCACCGGCTTTGCTTGGTGGGCTGGGAATGCCAGACTTATCAATTTGTCCGGTAAACTGCTTGGAGCTCATGTAGCTCATGCCGGATTAATCGTATTCTGGGCCGGAGCAATGAACCTATTTGAAGTGGCCCATTTCGTACCAGAAAAGCCCATGTATGAACAAGGGTTGATTTTACTTCCACACTTAGCTACTCTAGGTTGGGGAGTAGGGCCAGGGGGGGAAGTTCTAGATACTTTTCCGTACTTTGTATCTGGCGTACTTCACCTAATTTCCTCCGCAGTCTTAGGCTTCGGTGGCATTTATCACGCGCTTCTGGGACCCGAGACTCTTGAGGAATCTTTTCCATTCTTTGGTTATGTCTGGAAAGATAGAAATAAAATGACTACAATTTTGGGTATTCACTTAATTTTGTTAGGTCTAGGTGCTTTTCTTCTAGTACTCAAGCGCTCTTTATTTTGGCGGTGTATATGATACCTGGGCCCCTGGGGGGGGAGATGTAAGAAAAATTACCAATTTGACCCTTAGTCCCAGTGTTATATTTGGTTATTTACTAAAATCTCCTTTTGGTGGAGAAGGGTGGATTGTTAGTGTAGATGATTTAGAAGATATAATTGGTGGGCATGTATGGTTGGGTTTTATTTGTGTATTTGGCGGAATTTGGCATATTTTAACCAAACCCTTCGCATGGGCTCGCCGTGCATTTGTATGGTCTGGAGAAGCTTACTTGTCTTATAGTTTAGCTGCTTTATCTGTCTTTGGTTTTATCGCTTGTTGTTTTGTATGGTTCAATAATACAGCTTATCCGAGTGAGTTTTATGGACCCACCGGGCCAGAAGCTTCTCAAGCTCAAGCATTTACTTTTCTAGTTAGAGACCAGCGTCTTGGAGCTAATGTGGGATCCGCTCAAGGACCCACAGGTTTAGGTAAATATCTAATGCGTTCCCCAACTGGGGAGGTTATCTTTGGAGGGGAAACTATGCGTTTTTGGGACCTTCGTGCTCCATGGTTAGAACCTCTAAGGGGCCCCAACGGTTTGGACTTGAGTAGGTTGAAAAAAGACATACAACCTTGGCAAGAACGACGCTCAGCAGAATATATGACCCACGCTCCTTTAGGCTCTTTAAATTCCGTGGGTGGCGTAGCTACCGAGATCAATGCAGTTAATTATGTCTCTCCTAGAAGTTGGTTATCAACTTCTCATTTTGTTCTAGGATTCTTCTTTTTTGTGGGCCATTTATGGCATGCAGGAAGAGCCCGAGCTGCTGCAGCAGGTTTTGAAAAGGGAATCGATCGTGATTTGGAACCTGTTCTTTACATGAACCCTCTTAACTAAGATTTTCTTATTTATACCTGTTCTACTTTTTTTCTGTTCTGGCTCGGTTATTCCATCTAGCCGAGCCATTCATTCCTTTTTATGAAAGAAAGATAAGGGACAGAAAAAAAAAATAAATAAAAATGAAAGAAACAAACGTATTCAATAAGCAAAAGGAGAGAGAGGGATTCGAACCCTCGATAGTTCCTAGAACTATACCGGTTTTCAAGACCGGAGCTATCAACCACTCAGCCATCTCTCCACAGCCTAATCCTTATTTTACTCCTACAAATAGAACATAGCCATATAAAAAATAAAAAGATTTATTAGCCTCTAGAAAGATATCAGATACAAGTTCCTTTTCGATATATCTCTGTATACTGTATACACGGATACAGGATCCGCTATACCCGCTTGTGAAATAAAGAGTAAATAATCTCTTCTCACCCCCATATCCAAATAAAAAAGCGGTTTAAGTAATAAATTTGAATTAAAGAGAAGAATCAATGGATTCATGATTAAACCCCTCCTACTTCTTGTATTTTTTTACAATTTTGGTTTAAGTGAGGGATCAAATATGTAGTCAACTTTATTTGATGGTAGCTTGGAGGATTAGAAATATGACTATTGCTTTCCAATTAGCTGTTTTTGCATTAATTGCGACTTCCTCAGTCTTAGTAATTAGTGTACCCCTTGTATTTGCTTCTCCTGATGGTTGGTCAAATAATAAAAATGTTGTATTTTCCGGTACATCATTATGGATTGGACTAGTCTTTCTCGTAGCTATTCTGAATTCTCTCATTTCTTAAATGAAATTTGGTTAATATTTATTAACCCCATAAAAAAGAAATAATAAAGGCCATTTCTTCTAAAAAATTAGAATAGTGAGACGTATTAAAACGCAATTTGCGTTCCGAATTGCTAGCTCTTCTCTTTCAGTATTATGAAATTCCATTCCCATTAGAATATTCATTGACAGATAATAAAAAAAGGAAAACTCTAATATAATAGAAAATGAAATGAAACGGTCGACCCAGACATAGAAGGTCGACCCAGGCGGATATACGCTATAAAATATATACCGTAGCGAGCGTAGTTCAATGGTAAAATATCTCCTTGCCAAGGAGAAGATACGGGTTCGATTCCCGCCGCTCGCCCGCTTAATTTATCAAAGTACTATGATAAAAAGTTTAGTCTAGTTAACTGTTTAACTACTTATATTAAATTAAGTATTAATTAGGTGTTAGTCTAGTGCCGTATCCCTTACTATCTTACCCTTCCTTTGCATCCCACTCAAAAAAAGAGGGCGCTCCAGAGGCAGAAATAGAACTCGCCAACAGAGCTCCAAAAATTGGGTATTAACTGAGACAAACAACGGGCAAACTTTTTTTAAAGGGAAGGGAGAGGTAGACTGTCCCTTTCGTTTCATTTTTATTTTCTGCAGGGTAGGGAGAGGCCTTGCGCCTTCTTTTTTTGAAGGCAAGTGACTTCGCAAACTGCTCAATTTTGCCCTCTAGGGCCGGGAACTAATGAATAAAAAAGGGTTGGATACGCCCCTCTACCATACATATCTAGAGAAATAGAATAGTCCTTTTATACAGACTGCTAAGTGCGGAGACGGGAATCGAACCCGTGACCTCAAGGTTATGAGCCTCGTGAGCTACCAAACTGCTCTACTCCGCTCTGGAGTACCAGAAACTGGTGGACAAAAAAGGCTTGAATACAAGCCTCTAACATGTCTAGACAAATAGAATACTCCTTTTATACAGAATGGAGCGGGTAGCGGGAATCGAACCCGCATCGTTAGCTTGGAAGGCTAGGGGTTATAGTCGACGTTGGTTGATTATTTTTAACGTCTCTAATTCAAAACCGAACATGAAATTTTGATTTCATTCGGCTCCTTTATGGATATTCTCACCACTTAACATCTATGTCAGCTTTTCTATTTGAATGGAACCAAAGCTCTCCGCTTTCTAGATGATCCTTATAGAGTAGGAGATAGAAATTCTATCTAAATTCATCTAATCTACTTACTTCGTTCCCTAATTTCATTCAAGAGATCCTGAGGAAAAGAATTGGGTTTCCACCGAGCTGAAACAATATGCGGATGGTTCTAGTAAACCAAAACTATCGTTTTTTAGCTATTTGGCTTCCTTATTCCTTATTTTAAGAAGATTTAGTTACGATTGGAAATCAACTTTTTTGTATCTTCATCCATAGATCCTTTACTCATATTTTCAAAATTGGAATACTTAATCCAATGCAAAATTATGCTTCGCGACTCTGTACTCATAATCCTATTTTTATTTTGGATGCAATTTAAATTAGTCTTTGGATACAAATCGCCAGAATGTATATTCTTCCTCAATATGCTATTGAGAGGAAAAGGATTTAATCCTTTATAAGAACTAAAGTTTTCATCGGAATATAAAAATAAAAAACTTAAGGATGCCTTAAGTATATCATTTCAAATTCAGTTATTAATAGAACGAATCACACTTTTACCACTAAACTATACCCGCTACATTGTAGATTATGGTATAAATGGTACCCTTTGTCAAGGATAGCCATTTGACAAGAAGGCTAATTCCCCCTTATTGAATCAGATGGAGAAGGTTCATGACACTGAGCCGTTGGTACTTCTACTTCGATCGCTCGCCTTTACTTTAGGATTTAGATAGCCCCTCTGGTCTGTAAAAAAAATCTTTTCTTACCATGCTAATAGCGCCTGAACCAAATGTATTTATTTTGATTAGGATCCTATTCTACGGTTACGACTACAATAATAATTATTTACTTTGCAAGGACGTAAGTGTGTCAGACTGCTAAATTGTTTTATTATTCCTACAATATAAACTAGGGGATATAGGGGGTAACACTGTCCCTATAAATTCCTTTTTTCCTTTTCTTTTTTGTCCAGAATTGAACAAAAAAGAAATTATGGAAGATGTTTTCTTCCCCCATTAAGTCCGAGCCATAGAGTAAGAGTGAGATGAGTTTTCCAAATTCATCATAGACTTTCCCTATGGCTTGATAGAAGTAAGCAGCAAAGAGTCGTAACTTAAAGAAAAAAACGGACAGGGCCGACAGATTTACCTGATGTAAAGAAGATCCTAAAAGTCTCTGATTAGTCGACTCTCTCCATTTAACACTTTCCTCTCTCTCCTTTTTTCCACTGACTCAATTCTAGTTTATTAGATTCTTGTTTAAAAGAATGCAAAAAGTTCAATAGAACTAAGAACACATAAAAAATAGCATAGAGGATCAAGGCCATTACCAAAAGTTCCTCCCAAGGATCCTATATCCTATTGGGTATCTGTTCCCCGCCTTTTCCCGCTAGGATCGGAAATCTTATATTTTCCATATCCATATACCGTTGAATCCTTGGGGTTCCAGAATCCGCCTATTTTACTAGTCTTCGGAAACGGAAAACCCTGAACCAAGAAGAGTTGGATATGTTATGTAGGGTATGTTTTTTTTTATTAATTTTATTTTGAGCTCTCAAGATATCGATATATACATATACAATCTCTACATAATGTCTCTCTCTCTATCTCTATATATTATATATATAATATGTACATTATGCAGTAGACCCATAATGGGAAATCCAAGTGGCTAATTTTTGAATTAAATAAAAAGCCCTTTTAACTCAGTGGTAGAGTAATGCCATGGTAAGGCATAAGTCATCGGTTCAAATCCGATAAAGGGCTTTTTAAATTAGTGGTAGAGTAATCTCGTGCTAAGACGTAAGTCGTTGGTTCGAATCTGATAGAGTACTTTTCTACTAAATTGATTCACTTTTTTTCTTTGTTTTTGAAACTTTCTCTATATTTTTAGAGAATTTTATGACTTAGTGCGGGATGGATGCATTTTTGGTATGAACACTAAATGAAGCACGGAGAATTAATCTATAACGATCAACTAAAAAAAATCCTAGATGAAAACATAACAGAAAAGTTGGAAAAACTCTTTGCTTTGGATCTATTTATACTTTTCGAGTATATTGACAATTCCAAAAAACTGCTCATACTATGATTATAGTATAATCACGAGCGGTTGTATATGGCCCTATCGTCTAGTGATGCCCCTATCGTCTAGTGGTTCAGGACATCTCTCTTTCAAGGAGGCAGCGGGGATTCGACTTCCCCTGGGGGTAGGGAGTATTATGAAAGGAGGTTAATCATAGATTAGCAAAAACCCTAGAATAAATTCTTCCTGGGTCGATGCCCGAGTGGTTAATGGGGACGGACTGTAAATTCGTTGACAATGTCTACGCTGGTTCAAATCCAGCTCGGCCCAAACCAAAAATCTAGGGCTTCGTGAGTATGAACTAAATCCTTTTGTTTTTCTTCCATAAAATAAAATGTCTGATCTATAGAAATAAAAGATAAAGAAAAAAAGGGAAATTTTTTTTTCTAATCCATATCTCTCTCATTCCTTTCTTACAAACAAAAGAGTTTTTCTTATTGAAGGCTGGATTATTATCCATTTTTAGTGATAAAAAATCACGACATACTAGTTATGTCACTCTCACTATACCCACGTATAATATAATATGTGGGTATGTAGTATATGATTCGTCTATTTCTTAGAGTACGAAAGACGAATCGAATCTTCTTATGGTTCTATTTAAGAATGGGTATGCCATACACCCCGCGGGGATTGTAGTTCAATTGGTCAGAGCACCGCCCTGTCAAGGCGGAAGCTGCGGGTTCGAGCCCCGTCAGTCCCGAACTAGGGTTCAATGAATGGAGAAATTGATATTTCCTTTTTCCATGAAAAAAAGGGGCAGGGAGCAAGATCAAATACCCACAGGGCACCCTTACTTCACTTTTTTATTTTGCATCTCTCATTAAAGAGGGAGGGAGGGCATATAGGAATTTTTTTTTCACTACTCCCAATCGATAAAGAAAGACACACATACGATATGTGGATTAGTAGAATTTAGGATATTATATTACTCTATCTTTCTTTATGATGATACCATCCTCATCTTAATTTCCTATTCCACTCTTATGGAATAGAGTACCGGTATTTTACCGGAATCCATACATAAATCGTATTCCCTTTTTATTTCAGACCTCTTTTCCCCATCTCACTTCTACTGCTTATTTGGATGTCTATGTGACCCATAGAAAGTGAAAGTTGGTCATATAATACATACATAATTGTATGTATAACTATAAGAAAAAGGAAGGGAAATTGTATAAGATTAAGAAAGTATAAGATTAAGAAAGCTCGTGGGTTAGAGATATAGAAAAGAAAAAGTAGAAAAGGATTAAAAAAGAGGGAATTCCTAATCCAATCAAAAAACCCATTTTGGTCTTAGTGTGGATAGAGGATCTTCCTATGTTATACTATATAACTCTCATCCGTGAAATATAACTCTCATCCATGAATTGATTTGATAGATCCGATATTCATAATATTGAATTGATTCAGTATTATCAGAATGCAAGCCCTACCCTTGAATTTACAAGATACCCCTTTTTCCTCTCCATGGGATTACATCCCGAGTTATTGTGAAAATAAAAAATAAAGAGGTTATGGAAGTCAATATTCTCGCATTTATTGCTACTGCACTGTTCATTCTAGTTCCTACTTCTTTTTTACTTATTATTTATGTAAAAACAGTCAGCCAAAATAATTAATTGGAATTCCAATTAATCATTGAAGAAATTAAAAAGGGATTAAATAAAAAAAATCCAAGTCTTAAATGAAAGGATCTGGTTGGAATCTTAAAGTGTGGTAGAAAGAACTACATATAGTTTTTTCTACGACACTTTAGATTCTTTCTATTATATTATCTTTGAATCTACATAGAATAGATTAGTAGATTGAAATAGTTAAGTAGTCTAATTCAATTTCTTTTTTCATTGCATCCACTTAATTTCAATCAGGTCAAAATAAAAAAATCTAAGACAATTCTTGACCAAAGAATCCATGGAAGGAAAGAAAAATAATATGAAGAATAGACTATAGTAAAAAGTAAAAGGAAATGGAAAATGTGTGATATGCCGTGAATAGTTCCGTGGAAGAAAGTCTAATTTTCTTATGTATAGAACTTTTTTTAACCATTCGTCATTTCTAGTAGAAATTCTGAATTGGTATAATGGCTCTTTCTTACATTACAACTTACAATACAAGAGTTTCTTACAGGAGTGAAACAAAACTAAAGAAAAAGATTAAAGAATAACGTTTGACAAAATGATTAATGCAAAATGATCCATTAAAGAAAAGAATTGATACAACAATTTGATTACTTAATCAATTAGTAGTATCCCTAGAGTCCACTCCTTCCCCATACTACTAGTGAAAGAGAAAATGTAAAGACTACCATTAAAGCAGCCCAAGCGAGACTTACTATATCCATCTAAATTATGTCTCCTATTTCTATGAAGGGATTATTCTACTATTGATCAATAATCATAGTGGAATCAAGGGTACAGAGTCAAAAAGGGATTCCGCCCTAAGGCCATGGATCAATCAGTTCAAGGAATTTACTCCTAACAAATTCTTATAGGAATTCTGGTAGAATTAGAGAGCATTAAAAATACGAGATACTATAGCCCTTTTTTCCTTAAAAAAGAAAGAGTACGGGAATGATGTCCTGAATAGAAGAAGCGGGAATAGGAAGATTTTTTATTCCTTTTGTTACTCTTTTTTTTTTTTTTAAGCAAAGGACGCCCGAATATACCATAAAATTATCGATAGATAAATATTTATTGGATACCTACCTTACCTAATGTTTATTTTTGACCTAAACCCTGCAGCCTTGCTTTGTATCATTCTATGAAAGAATGAAGAGATTTTATCCATAATACAACTCCTAAATTGATTTTTGATCGACCTATTTAATCTGATTCTCGTTAGAATTAAGTAGTCCTTACTTTAGTGTATGTAGGTAACATAAGATGTACGATAAAAAAATGTATAATAATTAGTAAGTCTTGATATTCTTTCGTGGAGTCCCTTCTTGAATCTTAGATTGAAAAAAAAAAAGAATGCCCCTTAGGGACCTTTCTTTGGATACCAAGATTTCTGACATCTTATCCTCGTATTTTAAAATTATCAAATCGAATCTCAATTAAGAACCAATTCAAATTCATATAATAAAAGAATAAGGAAACACTACCTCACCCCTATTGATAACCATTTTGGCCACTACCGTCAAAACAAACCCTAACCCTAGTTTGAGGATAGAACTATGGTATGGTTTCTCTAAACCCAGTATCGGCAGGCCCAGTTACTCTCTTGCCCGAACTTATGCGAAGTAAAAATTTATCGAATTCGATCAGCACTATAAAAAAAACCTAAGTATTTTATTGATCAGGCGGCACCCAGATTTGAACTGGGGATAAAGGATTTGCAGTCCCCTGCCTTACCGCTTGGCCATGCCGCCAAAAAATCCGATCAAAAATCTAGAAAACAGCAAGTATTCATCCACGTTTTCTTACGAAAAGCCCCTTTTATTTTGAATATAATTCTACTTACTTTTTTCCAATCTTTTTCAAAAAATCTATTCCTGCTTTTTTTGATCCAGTTTCTATTATTCTCCTCGATAGATTCTATCTTAAAACATACATTGTTAACACAATAAAACTTCCCATTTCTTTCTATTGAGATGAAAAAGAAGAAAAAGTGGATTTCTATTCACAGGCTGCAAAATTCAGAATAAATTGGAACCGTTAACTAGAATTCTCTTTTTTTTATTGCAGTAGTGAACTACTCTTAAATCGGTATTATCTCCCCCCCCTTCAATGGCATAATAAAATATTATGGCTTTATGCTTAATCCGTGTATAGGTAAACTTTAGGTCCGAACAGCATTATTATCCAAAGATCCCCTTTATGTACATATCTCTATGGGGAATCATGCTTTAATTTTTCAAAGTATTAAATTAAATATCTTGAATAAAAAAAGGAAATTTGCTCTGATATAGAGTATAACCTGACTATCTTGGCGTACCCAAGTGAAATTACGATAAAAGAAAAGCATGGATATGGGGAGAGGTGGATAACTAGATTGGCATGTACTTAAAAAAGGGACTTACTTTATTTTAGAATTCCACAATGAAATACTGAATTTTCTAGCAATTATACTACTCCGATCCGAAATAAAAAAGAACCCTCAAATTATTTTGAGAAATTAAAGTAAGCACGCTATTCTAAATCGAAGTAAAGTCAAACTTTCTAGTATATTATATTACGGCTTTATTACATTCATAGAAAGGAGATAAAATGAGAAATCTTTGCCATCCAATCTGATTAGAATATCATAACATAAAGTATAAGTGGCAGAATTTTTTTTGTAGGAATGTTTTATCAATTCATTTTCATTTCATTTGTACCCCTGGCAAACTCGAACTTTCGTCCAAATGGTCTCTATTCATATGTATGAAATACATATATGAAATACGTATGTGGAGTTCCCTAGAATTTCATGTGATTCAGTAAACAGAATATAGATTCCATGATTGCTAGATCGATCCATAGGGATTGATGAAGAGTGAGCTGATAATGGAATTTTTCTTTGATAAACAGGAAACTTAAGATTAAGATGCTCCGGAATGGAAACGAGGGAATGTCCACAATACCCGGATTTAGTCAGATCCAATTCGAGGGATTTTGTAGGTTCATTAATCAAGCCTTGGCAGAAGAACTTGACAAGTTTCCAACAATTAAAGATCCAGATCACGAAATTGCATTTCAATTATTTGCGAAAGGATATCAACTGCTAGAACCCTCGATAAAAGAAAGAGATGCTGTGTATGAATCACTCACCTATTCTTCCGAATTATATGTATCTGCGAGATTAATTTTTGGTTTCGATGTGCAAAAGCAAACCATTTCTATCGGAAACATTCCTATAATGAATTCCTTAGGAACCTTTATTATAAATGGAATATACCGAATTGTGATCAATCAAATATTGCTAAGTCCTGGTATTTACTACCGCTCGGAATTAGATCATAAGGGAATTTCTATCTACACTGGCACTATAATATCAGATTGGGGGGGGAGATCGGAATTAGCAATTGATAAAAAAGAAAGGATATGGGCTCGCGTGAGTAGAAAACAAAAGATATCTATTCTAGTTCTATCATCAGCTATGGGTTCGAATCTAAGAGAAATTCTGGATAATGTTTCCTACCCTGAAATTTTCTTGTCTTTCCCGAATGCTAAAGAGAAGAAGAGGATTGAGTCAAAAGAAAAAGCTATTTTGGAGTTTTATCAACAATTTGCTTGTGTAGGTGGGGACCTGGTATTTTCGGAGTCCTTATGCGAGGAATTACAAAAGAAATTTTTTCAACAAAAATGTGAATTAGGAAGGATTGGTCGACGAAATATGAATCGGAGACTTAATCTTGATATTCCTCAGAACAATACATTCTTGTTACCACGAGATGTATTGGCCGCTACGGATCATTTGATTGGAATGAAATTTGGAACGGGTATACTTGACGATGACGATATGAATCACTTGAAAAATAAACGTATTCGTTCGGTTGCGGATCTGTTACAAGATCAATTCGGATTGGCTCTTGGTCGTTTACAACATGCAGTTCAAAAAACTATTCGTAGAGTATTCATACGTCAATCGAAACCGACTCCCCAAACTTTGGTAACTCCAACTTCAACTTCAATTTTATTAATAACTACTTATGAGACCTTTTTTGGCACATACCCGTTATCTCAAGTTTTTGATCAAACGAATCCATTGACACAAACTGTTCATGGGCGAAAAGTGAGTTGTTTAGGTCCTGGAGGGTTGACGGGGAGAACCGCAAGTTTTCGGAGCCGAGATATTCATCCGAGTCACTATGGGCGTATTTGTCCAATTGACACGTCTGAAGGAATCAATGTTGGACTTACTGGATCCTTAACAATTCATGCGAGAATTGATCACTTGTGGGGATCCATAGAGAGTCCGTTTTATGAAATATCTGCTGAGAAAGCAAAAGAAAAAAAAGAGAGACAGGTGGTTTATCTATCACCAAATAGAGATGAATATTATATGATAGCAGCAGGAAATTCTTTGTCCTTGAATCAAGGTATTCAGGAAGAACAGGTTGTTCCGGCTAGATACCGTCAAGAATTCTTGACTATTGCATGGGAACAGATTCATGTTAGAAGTATTTTTCCTTTCCAATATTTTTCTATTGGGGGTTCTCTCATTCCTTTTATTGAGCACAATGATGCGAATCGGGCTTTAATGAGTTCTAATATGCAGCGCCAAGCAGTTCCGCTTTCTCGGTCCGAGAAATGCATTGTTGGAACTGGATTGGAACGCCAAACAGCTCTAGATTCGAGGGTTTCCATTATAGCCGAACGCGAGGGAAAGATCATTTCTACTGATAGTCATAAGATACTTTTATCAAGTAGTGGGAAGACTATAAGTATTCCTTTAGTTAACCACCGTCGCTCTAACAAAAATACTTGTATGCACCAAAAACCCCGGGTTCCACGGG
>NW_028259461.1:14993362-15010862 GCF_056163025.1 Triticum urartu | reverse complement strand
CTTTCGTAACTCCCATAATTTCTTCGTAGTGGCTCCGTTCCATGCCTCATTTCATAGGGAAGCCCAAAGTGGCTCTATTTCATTCTATTTCACTTCCTAGCACTTCCTATCATTTAATATCCATCCCTTTGGTCTTATTGACATAAGAGATGTCATTTATAGTCTATCTCTTTCTATATATGGAAAGTCAAGAAATTCTCATCGAAACATCGAGAAATTGTGCATATAGAAAACTCTAAAGAAAGAAAAAAAGGAGACCCATGCCATGATTTTCAAATCTTTTCTATTTAGTAGTCTAAGTTTCTCGATGAGGATAATTAATTCGGTCGTTGTGGTCGGACTCTATTATGGATTTCTGACTACATTCTCCATAGGTCCCTCTTAGATCTTCTTTCTCCAATCTTGGATTAGGGAAGAAGGAGATATTCGCGACTACTGGCGATTTCATTATGGGGCAGCTCATGATCTTCATATCGATCTATTATCCACCTCTGTATCTATTCTTTCTTAGCTAAACAGGTGGAAGATCTATCCAATTTGGTTATATTATATCATGGACTCGAAAAACGGATCTGAATTTGACTGAAATGCACGATCTTCACAGGTATCACTTTTCACGATACCTAAAAGGTGGAATAGCGATTTTCGAACCATTTCCTATAAGAGAATGGTTTCCATTACTTTGAGAAATGGATTCTTATATCAAACTATAGCTATTGCATTAAAGAAGAAAAGAAACTAATAGAAGTCGAAGACGCGGAATGATAGTGAATAGAGAGAAAGATTCTTCTGATTTTCTTGTTTCTATCTACTAGACGCCGTAGAGAATTGAGAATTTTCATGTCTTTCAATTCTCGTACTCGTAATTGGAAAGTTATGGAAGGAGACCCATCATTTTGCAATGAAAACAACATATAAAACTCTGGACAATTTCGAAATCAGGCCAAGCGTCTTAATACATATGCAAAAAAATTCATTATTGGCCCACCATTGATTAGAAGATTTAGCTTGTATGAATCGCTATTGGTTTGATACGAATAATGACAATCGTTTCAGTATGTTAAGGATACAGATGTATCCACAATTCATTTAGAGTTACTTAATAGTCTATTTCTTATACCATATCTCTATCCCGTGAAATTCTCGAGCCAAAAGATGGATGCATATGCTGTGTTTCATTTTGCTAAATGATATCAATTAAATGGTGTATCAATTCCATAAATTGCATATAGCAATAAATAAATCAGCAAAATTCTTTCTAATATTTTAGATAGAAGAAACATTTCTTCTATCTAAAATATTAGAAAGAATGTACCCTTCTATCCAAATCCAATTTGCATCGATAAAATAAATCCAAATTCCAGTAGTAGATGAATAATTGCAAATTTGTGTGTGTACGAGATTAGAATAACTTCAAAATAACTGACATAATTTTGTATTTTTCCTGATCAGAAAAATACATGAAAAAGAAAGGAGGTAGAAAAATTTTTGGATTTATGGTTAAAGAAGAAAAAGAAGAAAACAGGGGTTCTGTTGAATTTCAAGTATTCAGTTTCACCAATAAGATACGGAGACTTGCTTCACATTTGGAATTACACAAAAAAGATTTTTCATCGGAAAGAGGTCTACGAAGACTTTTGGGAAAACGTCGACGTTTGCTGGCTTATTTGGCAAAGAAAAATAGAGTACGTTATAAGAAATTAATCGGTCAGTTGAATATTCGGGAGCAGTAATTTAATCGTTCAAATTTTTTTCTTGTTTTATTATTTTTTTAGTAGTCTTATAGTAGTCTTAGATTTTTCATTTTGATGAGCCTCGCTTTGAGGAATTCATGGAATAATCCATTTTCATGGAATAATGAATTAAGGAAGAAAGGATATGAGTCTACCGCTTACAAGAAAAGATCTCATGATAGTCAATATGGGCCCTCAACACCCATCAATGCATGGTGTTCTTCGACTGATCGTTACTCTCGATGGTGAGGATGTTATTGATTGTGAACCCATATTAGGGTATTTACACAGAGGAATGGAAAAAATCGCGGAAAACCGAACTATTATACAATACTTACCTTATGTAACAAGGTGGGATTATTTAGCTACTATGTTTACAGAAGCAATAACAGTAAATGCACCAGAATTCTTGGAGAATATTCAAATACCACAAAGAGCCAGCTATATTAGGGTAATTATGTTAGAATTAAGCCGGATAGCTTCTCACTTGCTATGGCTTGGACCTTTTATGGCGGATCTCGGCGCACAGACTCCTTTTTTCTATATTTTTAGAGAGAGAGAATTAATATATGATCTATTTGAAGCTGCTACAGGTATGCGAATGATGCACAATTACTTTCGCATCGGAGGAGTAGCCGCCGATCTACCTTATGGATGGATCGATAAATGTTTAGATTTCTGTGATTATTTTTTACGCGGAGTTGTTGAATATCAACAACTTATTACACAGAATCCAATTTTTTTAGAGCGAGTTGAAGGAGTAGGTTTTATTAGCGGAGAAGAAGCAGTAAATTGGGGCTTATCGGGACCGATGTTACGAGCTTCTGGAATACAATGGGATCTTCGTAAAGTAGATCCTTATGAGTCTTACAACCAATTTGATTGGAAAGTCCAATGGCAAAAAGAAGGGGATTCGTTAGCTCGCTATTTAGTACGAATTGGTGAAATGAGGGAATCCATCAAAATAATTCAACAAGCTGTAGAAAAAATTCCTGGAGGACCTTATGAAAATTTAGAAGTCCGACGCTTTAAGAAAGAAAATAATTCTGAATGGAATGATTTTGAGTATAAATTTCTTGGTAAAAAACCTTCGCCCAATTTTGAATTGTCAAGACAAGAGCTTTATGTAAGAGTAGAAGCCCCAAAAGGTGAATTAGGGATTTATCTAGTAGGAGATGATAGCCTTTTCCCCTGGAGATGGAAAATCCGTCCACCCGGGTTTATTAATTTGCAAATTCTTCCTCAGCTAGTTAAAAAAATGAAATTGGCTGATATCATGACGATATTAGGTAGTATAGATATCATTATGGGGGAAGTTGATCGTTGAAATGATAATAGATAGGGTAGAGGTAGAAACTATCAATTCTTTTTCGAAATTGGAATTATTAAAAGAAGTCTATGGACTGATATCGATTCTACCCATTTTGACCCTCCTTTTGGGAATAACAATAGAGGTACTCGTAATTGTGTGGTTAGAAAGAGAAATATCTGCGTCGATACAACAACGTATTGGTCCTGAATATGCTGGCCCCCTGGGCCTGCTTCAAGCTATAGCAGATGGGACTAAGCTACTTTTTAAAGAAGATATTCTGCCATCCCGAGGAGATATTTCTTTATTTAGCATTGGACCCTCTATAGCAGTCATATCAGTTTTATTAAGTTTTTTAGTTATCCCTTTGGGATATCATTTTGTTTTAGCCGATCTTAGTATTGGTGTTTTTTTATGGATTGCCATTTCAAGTATAGCTCCTATTGGTCTTCTTATGGCAGGATATAGCTCAAATAATAAATATTCTTTTTCAGGCGGTCTACGAGCTGCTGCTCAATCCATTAGTTATGAAATACCATTAACTTTTTGTGTGCTAGCAATATCTCTACGTGTGATTCGTTAAAATAGATCTTTTTCCTATAAAATCCATTAACTATTTATATTCCTTTTCTTATTTAGTATTTGGGTTGGTAAGTTAAACTAGATAGCTATATGAGTGAAACAAAACAGCTTATAAATTTGTAGTAAAAAGAAAAAATCTCATTTCCTACGTACAAGAAAAAAGTGGAAGTAAACATAAGCAGTGTAAACTCTTTATCCCAAGGTTGATATTTTTTAATTAGTCATCATATCTTGAAGCGGCCAAGAATAAAGGATTCACGATATGGAATTCCATTACTAGAATACTCCTAGTTATTACTATAACTTAATAATCCATAAGAAGAATCCACCAAAAGTTAGTGAAGGGTTAGGAACACTAAAGTACATAAAGGATTAGTAATGGAAAATCTAAAACATTAGAGATTTTTGCCCATAAAAGGAATCATAATAAGGACTTGCAATTTGTAGAAATTATCAAGTAGTACTTTCTTCGGATTCCGATCCAGAGTATGTTCCCATTCACTTGTTAAGGAAATGGCTATCAAGAACGAATTAACCCTTTATCCATTTTTTCTTTTTAAATACCCCCTCCCTGGGGAAAGAAGAATAGTAAAAAAGATATGGAGTGCACTAGAAAAAATTTTCATTATTTCCTTCCTCTATCCATATTCATGCAGAATTGCTCATGAACTAATACCCAACTCTTTCCATTTATTAATTGAATTCCTATAACAAGTAACAAGTGTTTTATTCCAAGATTAAGTTATTACTGAACAAAGAAAAATTTTCATTATATTATAAAGGATGAGATCAATTCGGAAGCGCTTTTTCTTATTCTAGCAGACGGAATTCCTTTGGTCTAATTTAGGACTTTCAAATCTATTTTATTTTATCTAATTCTATCTACGCCCCCGGGGCTAGGAACAAAACAGTCCTTTCCTTTTTCTGATCATAGAGAAGCCGTATGAAGCTAAGGTTTCATGTACGGTTTTGAAATAGCGGTGGGAACTGTGATGTTATCACCGACTATGATTATCTAACAGTTCAAGTACAGTTGATATAGTTGAAGCACAGTCAAAATACGGTTTTTTTGGATGGAATATTTGGCGTCAGCCTATAGGTTTTCTGGTTTTTTTAATTTCTTCTTTGGCAGAATGTGAAAGATTACCCTTTGATTTACCAGAAGCGGAGGAAGAATTAGTAGCAGGTTACCAAACTGAATATTCCGGTATCAAATATGGTTTATTTTATCTTGTTTCTTACCTAAATTTATTAGTTTCTTCTTTATTTGTAACAGTTCTCTACTTGGGCGGGTGGAATTTATCTATTCCCTATATATCCTTTTTTGATTTTTTCCAAATGAATAAAGCAGTTGGAATTTTGGAAATGACAATGGGTATATTTATTACATTAACTAAAGCTTATTTATTTCTCTTCATTTCTATCACAATAAGATGGACTTTACCGAGGATGAGAATGGATCAGTTATTAAATCTTGGATGGAAATTTCTTTTACCTATTTCCCTGGGCAATCTCTTATTAACAACCTCTTCTCAACTTGTTTCACTATAAATAAGATAATACAATAATAGTAAGAATATTTTCAACACAAAAGCTCTCTCAAACAAGAGAAAGAAACATATCTTTTTCATAGATATTTAGAATGAATATGTTCCCTATGGTAACTGGGTTCATGAGTTATGGTCAACAAACAATACGTGCTACAAGGTACATAGGTCAAAGTTTCATAACTACCTTATCCCACACAAATCGTTTACCTATAACGATTCACTACCCTTATGAAAAATCAATTACACCAGAGCGTTTCCGAGGGCGAATCCACTTTGAATTTGATAAATGTATTGCTTGTGAAGTATGTGTTCGCGTATGTCCGATAGATTTACCCGTTGTGGATTGGAGATTTGAAAAGGATATTAAAAGAAAACAATTGCTTAATTATAGTATTGATTTCGGAGTTTGTATATTTTGTGGCAATTGTGTTGAGTACTGTCCAACAAGCTGTTTATCAATGACTGAAGAATATGAACTTTCTACCTATGATCGTCATGAATTGAATTACAATCAAATTGCTTTAAGTCGGTTACCAATCTCCATAATGGGAGATTACACAATTCAAACAATTAGGAATTCGTCTGAAAGTAAAATAAACAAAGAAAAATCTTCGAATTCAAGAACGATTACTGATTACTAAACTTTGATTTTGTCTTTCTGTTATAAAAATCTAATAATTCTTTATTAAACTTTAAAATTAAACTATAAAGAAAAACGAAAAACTACTGCTTATTGGAAATTATTTCTTATTTTAAATCAGACTAGATTTTCGTGATATAATATAATTTATAACTATAAGTTTATACACAAAAAAATACCCTAATCCTTTTTTCCTTCCTTGAATCCTTTAGTTTTAGTCAGTTCATGAAAAATTTTATACTATTAATTTCTTTTTATCCATAATGGATTTACCTGGACCAATACATGAGATTCTTATGCTATTTGGGGGATTTGTTCTTCTACTAGGGGGTCTAGGAGTAGTATTACTTACCAACCCCATTTATTCTGCCTTTTCGCTGGGATTAGTTCTTGTTTGTATATCCTTATTCTATTTTTTATTAAATTCCTACTTTGTAGCTGTCGCACAACTTCTTATTTATGTGGGAGCCATAAATGTCTTGATCATATTCGCTGTAATGTTCGTAAATGGCTCAGAATGGTCTAAAGATAAGAATTATTGGACTATTGGAGATGGGTTCACTTCACTCGTTTGTATAACTATTGTTTTTTCACTAATGACTACTATCCCAGATACGTCGTGGTATGGAATTCTTTGGACTACAAGATCAAACCAAATAGTAGAACAGGGTCTCATAAATAATGTTCAACAAATTGGAATTCATTTAGCAACCGATTTTTATCTTCCGTTTGAACTCATTTCCATAATTCTTCTAGTTTCTTTAATAGGTGCAATTACTATGGCTCGGCAATAAGAAAACTTAGAAAAAGTACAAATTATAAGAATTGCAAATCTAAAATAAATAACTAAAGAATCACAATTTTGATTTAGTAAAATCCATCTACTGCCAACAAATACCTCCTTTTTTTTTTTTTTTTTTTTCTTTTGTTGTGTAATTGTTCTATTGTAATTAATTGAATCGGTTCAATTCTTGCCCTCATATTGAAATGAATCGAGATTGATAAGGAGTTAGTTAATGATGTTTGAGCATGTACTTTTTTTGAGTGTCTATTTATTTTCGATTGGTATCTATGGATTGATCACAAGCCGAAACATGGTTAGAGCTCTAATATGTCTTGAACTTATACTGAATTCAATTAATCTAAATCTCGTAACATTTTCTGATCTATTTGATAGTCGCCAATTAAAAGGAGATATTTTCGCAATTTTTGTTATAGCCCTTGCAGCTGCTGAAGCCGCTATTGGACTATCCATTCTTTCTTCCATCCATCGTAATAGGAAATCCACTCGTATCAATCAATCTAATTTATTGAATAATTAGACTTTTGAATAATTAGACATAGAATCCTCTAAACAAAGGCGCACATATTAAAATAAATAGAAATCAATACTATTTTCTTAGTATTATTTGAGAATATCCATTTTTTTTAGTAGATTATTGCATAGTATTCTTTTTCACTTAAATGAATTTTTGTATTTGTAATTCATTGATATTGCAATTTGAATATTGCAATAATTTATATTGAAAAGACGATAGCCAATTTATTGGCTAATTCGAATTCGTCTGTACAATTCGTAAAATTCTTTCTTATTTCTTATTTATTGTTGAAATCCAAAATTAAAGTCTCTTGGCTCTCTTCACGCTTTCTCACAAACAGATTAAAAAATAGATTTTTTTTTTTGAAGTTTGGATAAACCATTGCTTCGTCTGGTGTCTACAATACATATGACTCATTATAGTACTAATTTCATTTTTACCAGATCGAAAAATTTTATGTTGAAAAGAAAAATTTATAGATCCAATGTCACATTCCGTAAAAATTTACGATACATGTATAGGATGCACTCAATGTGTACGAGCTTGTCCAACAGATGTATTAGAAATGATACCCTGGGATGGATGTAAAGCCAAGCAAATTGCTTCCGCGCCGAGAACCGAAGATTGTGTGGGTTGTAAGAGATGTGAATCTGCCTGCCCGACAGATTTTTTAAGTGTCCGCGTTTATTTAGGGCCTGAAACAACACGTAGCATGGCTCTATCTTATTGATACGTTACAAAAAACTTCACTCGAATCGTCTGATTCCTCTTTACCGAAGAAGCCTGTGCTCGAAATAATCGAGCACGGGCTTTTCTGGTCAAAACGTATCTTGTCTTTATCACTTTATCATGAGTTATTTTCCTTGGTTAACAATACTTGTTGTTTTGCCGATATTTGCAGGTTCATTAATTTTCTTTTTACCTCATAAGGGAAACAAAGTCGTTAGGTGGTATACTATATCTATTTGTTTATTAGAATTCCTTCTAATGACTTATGCGTTCTGTTATCATTTCCAACTGGAGGATCCCTTAATCCAATTAAAGGAGGATTATAAATGGATAGATGTCTTCGATTTCCACTGGAGATTGGGAATCGATGGACTTTCATTAGGATCTATTTTATTGACAGGATTTATCACTACTTTAGCTACTTTAGCAGCTTGGCCAATTACACGGAATTCGCGATTATTCTATTTCCTGATGCTCGCAATGTATAGTGGTCAAATAGGATTATTTTCTTCGCGAGACCTTTTACTTTTTTTTATCATGTGGGAGTTAGAATTAATTCCTGTTTACTTACTTTTATCCATGTGGGGGGGGAAGAGGCGTCTATATTCAGCTACAAAGTTTATTTTGTATACTGCAGGCGGTTCCATTTTTTTCTTAATCGGAGTTCTGGGTATGGGCTTATATGGTTCCAACGAACCAGGATTAGATTTGGAAAGATTAATTAATCAATCATACCCTGCAACCTTGGAAATACTTTTATATTTTGGCTTCCTTATTGCTTATGCTGTCAAATTGCCGATTATACCCCTACATACGTGGTTACCAGATACCCATGGGGAAGCACATTATAGTACATGTATGCTTTTAGCGGGAATATTATTAAAGATGGGAGCATATGGATTGATTCGGATCAACATGGAATTGTTACCTCATGCTCATTATCTATTTTCGCCCTGGTTAGTAATAATAGGAGCGATCCAAATAATCTATGCAGCTTCAACTTCTCTTGGTCAACGAAATTTCAAAAAAAGAATAGCTTATTCCTCTGTATCTCACATGGGTTTCATAATTATAGGAATTGGTTCCATAACCAACATTGGACTCAATGGAGCTATTTTACAAATATTATCCCATGGATTTATTGGTGCTACACTTTTTTTCTTGGCAGGAACCGCTTCTGATAGAATGCGTCTTGTTTATCTCGAAGAACTGGGGGGAATATCTATCCCAATGCCTAAAATTTTTACCATGTTTAGTAGCTTTTCAATGGCTTCTCTTGCCTTACCAGGAATGAGTGGTTTTGTCGCAGAATTAGTAGTATTTTTTGGACTAATTACTAGTCCAAAATTTCTGTTAATGCCAAAAACACTAATTACTTTTGTAATGGCAATTGGAATGATATTAACTCCTATTTATTTATTATCTATGTTACGCCAGATGTTCTATGGATACAAGCTATTTAATGTTCCAAACGCAAATTTTGTGGATTCTGGACCACGAGAACTCTTTATTTTAATCTGTATCTTTTTACCAGTAATAGGAATTGGTATTTATCCAGATTTTGTTCTCTCCCTATCCGTTGACAGGGTAGAGGCTCTCTTATCCAATTATTATCCTAAATAGGTTTGCTTTTTTTTACTCGTCTGCTCTATTAATGCAGAAATAAGTAAAAAAGTATATAATGCAGAAATAAGTAAAAAAGTATAATTAGATCTATCTCGAATTTTTGAGAACCCTTTGATAAGGCGTTCAAGGGGTTCTCAAATAAAACATAAAAGTAAAAACCTTCATTTCATGAAGGTTTTATTTTATGTAATCATTTAGGTGTTAATGTAAACGAACCATAACTATGTAAGCCTATTCCTAATAGATTTATACCAAAATAACAAATCCAAATTATAAGAAATCCTATCAAAGCTATAAGTGCAGAATTCGTACCCTTCCAATTTGGATTTGTTCTACTATGTAAATAAATTGCGAATATGGTCCAAGTAATAAATGCCCAAGTTTCCTTAGGATCCCAATTCCAATAGGATCCCCAGGCCTCATTAGCCCATACTGCTCCACAAAGAATACCTACGGTTAAAAGGGTAAATCCTAGGCTAATGACACGATAACTCCAAGAATCCAAACGCTCCGTTAATTGATATTTGTAATAATTTGGAAATGAAGGGACAGAGGTTCTTTTTAAAGCACTTCTTTTTGCATAAAAATATTTAATATCACTAAAGAAAAATGTTTTATTTTAAAACATTTTTTTTCTTTTTAGAAAAGAAATGGAAATTATTTCGAAATCTAATGATTAGAATAGCGGCAGATAATAAGGATCCGCACAAAAGAGTTGCATAGCTTAATAACATCATACTGACATGCATCATTAACCACTGAGATTGTAGAGCAGGTACTAGTATCGTGGATTGATGCATTTCAGTTAAAAGACCCGATGTGGCAAAGCCTTGCGTTAAAATAGTACTTGGCGTAGTTATTGTGCTTAAATCATTTTTAGAGTTCTGTATTTTAGGAATGGTATGAAGAATATACAGGGCCCATGAAAGGAAGATCAATGACTCATATAAATTACTTAATGGAAAATGTCCCGAGGAAGCCCAACGAGAAACTAAGAATCCTGTTATAGAGAAAAAAGTAACTATCATTCCTTTTTCTGACGAATCGCGTAATCCTCCAAGTTCACGAACTAATAAGGTTATAAAATGAATCGTAATCACAATTGAAATCGTTGAGAAAGAGATATGAGTTAGTATATGTTCTAAAGTTGCAAATAGCATAAGGGGAAGGTCCCATTACAAAATTGTAAATTTCGAATTGATTTCTAATCTATTGTATTCTTTTTCAAGAATGCCGCCACTCGGATTCGAACCGAGATGCTTGAGCACTGCTTCCTAAGAGCAGCGTGTCTACCAATTTCACCATGGCGGCTAACTTCAAATAATAGGTAACTTAAAAGAATAATAGCTATTATCTTGGGAATCGTCGATATTGGGAAAGTCCATAAAATTTAGGAACATTAGAGTTTTCATTAAAATAGACTTCGTTTGGTAGTATCGTTTCCATTTTTTTTTTTTACAATAAACTCTTGCTTTGCCCAATAGAAACACAAACACTGCTTGAAAGAGTTGGAACTTCTTTTTTCTAACTTGCAATTATAGAACTAATTTTTTCTAATTAATTTCCCCTTTACATTTTGAAAATTCTTTCAATACAATGAAAAAAATCCAAAAGGGTTTCTATTTAATGATGAAATTAAAATAAAATGGATAAATAGAAAAGGCTTTTTGGATTTTTTAAAAATTTCTAGAATGAAAGTCTTTATGCTCTTATTAATAAGATTTACTAACCTTATGATTTTGGAGAAGATAGGTGGAAGTTGTAAGTCCTATTGTAAGAATACTCCACTTTTCATAATTTTCCTAATAGAATATGAGGATTCTATTAGGAAAATTATGAAAAGTTCATTGATAGGAAAAGAATACTTAGCACACAGTATACCAAACAAAACTTTTTTTTTCTTGTATATATAAGATAAGAGGGGTTTTTTGTTCTAAGAATATTGTACCGAGTAATTCGACACATAAAAGTACATTCAAAGAAGAATCCAAATTATTAAATAATTGGAATTCTTTTTTGATAAGTCAATTCATATTATTCCAAAATCTTATTATTTGTTTGTTGCCCAGAAAAACCCTTTGGTTTTGGATGCTCATTACCGCTCGAAAATGATCTTGATTTTACTAAAGAATAAGATTGTACTATGGAAAAATAAGTCTTTTTCTTCCAAATATTTTTACGAATACGCTTTTTTGACATTGAAGTACGTTTTTTTGGAACTGCCATTCAAAAAGGAAATTACTTTTTTCTAGTTGTATGTGAAAGACATCTATTGCTGCAAATCAATCCTTCTTTCTTCTTTTTATTAGTATTTATACTTAGATACTGAAAGATACTTAAATTTTGAATTATTTTTTACTTCATTTTGTCTAATGCGGATAAGACAACAAGAATTTTTTAACATTTTTTCTTTATATATTTTATACTTTTTTTTTAATAATATAGAATATATAGAAGGGTTTCTCATTTAAATCTATTTATATCTATTTATATATCAAGTATACTCCATATATAGATATATGGTATGGAAGCCTATCCCCCATATAAGATAAGACGGGGGGATAAAAAGAAGGGAAAATGAAAATAGTTAATTAAGTTCAGAATGGTATTCCATAAAGGAAAGGAATTCCAATCAAAACAAAAAATACTGAGTCTCTTAAACAAGACATTCTAAAACTTAGGTAATTTATAGTCATTAGAATTTTAGTTCTATATGAAGTAAGGACTATTCGATAATTTCTTATAAACATAGGTTTTCATTGGAATTCACTCAATCAGTTAATTATGGAACAAGAGAGCTGTTTCATCTTTGTTTTAAAGAAATATAAAAATGAATTATGAATAGAAAGTAAAATGATTCCACTTTTTTTTTTTTATTTTTATAAATATCTTTATTTAGTTAATAAAATAACTTCGTTACCTAGTTATTTTATTAACTTTTTTAATTTAACCAACTAAACCCATTCTTAATTTTTAATTATTTCAATGAGATAAATTTTGGAAAAATTAAGAATTTCAGTATTTTTTCTTATTCTTTTTATTTATTCTTTCAGAAAGAGATAAGAATTGGTTTGGTGAATCGGAAACAATTTTATAGAAAAATTGAAGTAAAAATTGAAGTAAAAATTGCAATTTCTTTTCTTATGGAACATACATATCAATATGCATGGGTAATCCCTCTTCTCCCACTTCCAGTTATTATGTCAATGGGATTTGGCCTTATTCTTATTCCGACAGCAACAAAAAATCTTCGTCGCATATGGGCTTTTCCTAGTGTTTTACTCTTAAGTATAGCTATGGTATTCTCAGTTCAACTGTCTATTCAACAAATAAATGGAAGTTCGATCTATCAATATCTATGGTCTTGGACCGTCAATAATGATTTTTCTTTAGAATTTGGATACTTGATTGACCCACTTACTTCTATTATGTTAATACTAATTACTACTGTAGGAATCCTGGTTCTTATTTATAGTGATGGTTATATGTCTCACGATGAAGGATATTTGAGATTTTTTGTTTATATAAGTTTTTTCAATACTTCCATGTTGGGATTGGTTACTAGCTCCAATTTGATACAAATTTATTTTTTTTGGGAACTCGTGGGAATGTGTTCTTATTTATTGATAGGCTTTTGGTTTACACGACCAATCGCAGCGAGTGCTTGTCAAAAAGCTTTTGTAACTAATCGTGTAGGGGATTTTGGTCTATTATTAGGAATTTTAGGTTTTTTTTGGATAACAGGTAGTTTAGAGTTTAGGGATTTGTTCAAAATAGCTAATAACTGGATTCCTAATAATGGAATTAACTCTTTACTTACTACTTTGTGTGCTTTTTTATTATTCCTTGGTGCAGTTGCGAAATCCGCACAATTCCCTCTTCACGTATGGTTACCCGATGCTATGGAAGGGCCCACTCCTATTTCGGCTCTTATACACGCAGCAACTATGGTTGCTGCGGGAATTTTTCTTCTAGCTCGACTTCTTCCTCTTTTCATATCTTTACCTTTGATAATGAGTTTTATTTCTTTAGTAGGTACAATAACACTATTCTTAGGAGCTACTTTAGCTCTTGCTCAGAGAGATATTAAAAGAAGCTTAGCCTATTCTACAATGTCTCAATTGGGTTATATGATGTTAGCTCTAGGTATAGGTTCTTATCAAGCTGCTTTATTCCATTTGATCACTCATGCTTATTCAAAAGCTTTATTGTTCTTGGGATCCGGATCCGTTATTCATTCAATGGAACCTCTTGTTGGATATTCACCAGATAAAAGTCAAAATATGGTTCTTATGGGCGGTTTAAGAAAATACATTCCAATCACAAGAACTACTTTTTTATGGGGTACACTTTCTCTTTGTGGTATTCCACCTCTTGCTTGCTTCTGGTCCAAAGATGAAATCCTTAGTAATAGTTGGTTGTATTCGCCCTTTTTTGGAATAATAGCCTCCTTTACTGCAGGATTAACTGCCTTTTATATGTTTCGGATATATTTACTTACATTTGATGGGTATTTGCGTGTTCATTTTCAAAATTACAGTAGCACTAAAGAGAGTTCCTTGTATTCAATATCCTTATGGGGAAAAAGGATACCCAAAGGAGTGAATAGGGATTTCGTTTTATCAACAACGAAGAGTGGAGTTTCTTTTTTTTCACAAAATATACCAAAAATTCAAGGTAATACAAGAAATAGGATAGGATCCTTTACTACGTCTTTTGGGGCTAAAAAAACTTTTGCCTATCCGCATGAAACGGGAAATACTATGTTATTTCCTCTTCTTATATTACTACTTTTCACTTTGTTCATTGGATTCATAGGAATCTCTTTTGATAATGGAGGAATTGGTAATGGAATAGCAGAGTTAACCATATTATCAAAGTGGTTAACTCCCTCAATAAACTTTACCCAGGAAAGTTCTAATTCTTTTGTAAATTCATATGAATTTATTACTAATGCAATTTCTTCTGTAAGTCTAGCTATCTTTGGTTTATTCATAGCATATATCTTCTATGGATCCGCTTATTCTTTTTTTCAGAATTTGGATTTAATAAACTCTTTTTACAAAGGAAATCCTAAAAAAGAATTTTTAGATCAAGTAAAAAAAAATATATACAGTTGGTCATATAATCGTGGTTATATAGATATTTTCTATACTAGGGTCTTTACCCTCGGTATAAGAGGGTTAACCGAACTCACGGAGTTTTTTGATAAGGGTGTTATTGATGGAATTACCAATGGAGTGGGTCTTGCTAGTTTTTGTATAGGAGAGGAAATTAAATATGTAGGGGGAGGTCGAATCTCGTCTTATTTATTCTTTTTTTTTATGTTATGTATCTGTGTTTTTATTCTTTTTTCTTTCTTAAGTTAAGGAATTTACAACAAGTCTCTTGCAAAAATAACTATCCTATCCCCTTTCTACAATCTCTCTATATCCTTGTTACATAAGGTAAGTATTGTATAATAGTTCGGTTTTCCGCGATTTTTTCCATTCCTCTGTGTAAATACCCTAATATGGGTTCACAATCAATAACATCCTCACCATCGAGAGTAACGATCAGTCGAAGAACACCATGCATTGATGGGTGTTGAGGGCCCATATTGACTATCATGAGATCTTTTCTTGTAAGCGGTAGACTCATATCCTTTCTTCCTTAATTCATTATTCCATGAAAATGGATTATTCCATGAATTCCTCAAAGCGAGGCTCATCAAAATGAAAAATCTAAGACTACTATAAGACTACTAAAAAAATAATAAAACAAGAAAAAAATTTGAACGATTAAATTACTGCTCCCGAATATTCAACTGACCGATTAATTTCTTATAACGTACTCTATTTTTCTTTGCCAAATAAGCCAGCAAACGTCGACGTTTTCCCCAAAAGTCTTCGTAGACCTCTTTCCGATGAAAAATCTTTTTTGTGTAATTCCAAATGTGAAGCAAGTCTCCGTATCTTATTGGTGAAACTGAATACTTGAAATTCAACAGAACCCCTGTTTTCTTCTTTTTCTTCTTTAACCATAAATCCAAAAATTTTTCTACCTCCTTTCTTTTTCATGTATTTTTCTGATCAGGAAAAATACAAAATTATGTCAGTTATTTTGAAGTTATTCTAATCTCGTACACACACAAATTTGCAATTATTCATCTACTACTGGAATTTGGATTTATTTTATCGATGCAAATTGGATTTGGATAGAAGGGTACATTCTTTCTAATATTTTAGATAGAAGAAATGTTTCTTCTATCTAAAATATTAGAAAGAATTTTGCTGATTTATTTATTGCTATATGCAATTTATGGAATTGATACACCATTTAATTGATATCATTTAGCAAAATGAAACACAGCATATGCATCCATCTTTTGGCTCGAGAATTTCACGGGATAGAGATATGGTATAAGAAATAGACTATTAAGTAACTCTAAATGAATTGTGGATACATCTGTATCCTTAACATACTGAAACGATTGTCATTATTCGTATCAAACCAATAGCGATTCATACAAGCTAAATCTTCTAATCAATGGTGGGCCAATAATGAATTTTTTTGCATATGTATTAAGACGCTTGGCCTGATTTCGAAATTGTCCAGAGTTTTATATGTTGTTTTCATTGCAAAATGATGGGTCTCCTTCCATAACTTTCCAATTACGAGTACGAGAATTGAAAGACATGAAAATTCTCAATTCTCTACGGCGTCTAGTAGATAGAAACAAGAAAATCAGAAGAATCTTTCTCTCTATTCACTATCATTCCGCGTCTTCGACTTCTATTAGTTTCTTTTCTTCTTTAATGCAATAGCTATAGTTTGATATAAGAATCCATTTCTCAAAGTAATGGAAACCATTCTCTTATAGGAAATGGTTCGAAAATCGCTATTCCACCTTTTAGGTATCGTGAAAAGTGATACCTGTGAAGATCGTGCATTTCAGTCAAATTCAGATCCGTTTTTCGAGTCCATGATATAATATAACCAAATTGGATAGATCTTCCACCTGTTTAGCTAAGAAAGAATAGATACAGAGGTGGATAATAGATCGATATGAAGATCATGAGCTGCCCCATAATGAAATCGCCAGTAGTCGCGAATATCTCCTTCTTCCCTAATCCAAGATTGGAGAAAGAAGATCTAAGAGGGGACCTATGGAGAATGTAGTCAGAAAATCGGATAATAGAAGTCCGACCACAACGACCGAATTAATTATCCTCATCGAGAAACTTAGACTACTAAATAGAAAAGATTTGAAAATCATGGCATGGGTCTCCTTTTTTTCTTTCTTTAGAGTTTTCTATATGCACAATTTCTCGATGTTTCGATGAGAATTTCTTGACTTTCCATATATAGAAAGAGATAGACTATAAATGACATCTCTTATGTCAATAAGACCAAAGGGATGGATATTAAATGATAGGAAGTGCTAGGAAGTGAAATAGAATGAAATAGAGCCACTTTGGGCTTCCCTATGAAATGAGGCATGGAACGGAGCCACTACGAAGAAATTATGGGAGTTACGAAAGAAGCTTCGGACTCATATTGTTCATGGGTTGAGAGCGGGAGTTGAACTCTAGGAGGTCGAATCCCCCCCTTGTTCCTCAGTAGCTCAGTGGTAGAGCGGTCGGCTGTTAACTGACTGGTCGTAGGTTCGAATCCTACTTGGGGAGATTTTATTCATTCTTTAATGTAAGAATTTTAATGTAAGAATAAAGAATTGAATTAAAGGGCTTGCTTTGACCCTTAGGAGTAGGTAACCCGTTCGCTATCCTTGTTTCTATTTCTATTGCATTCTATCTCATCGTATCACATTCTGTTCTACGATTCCACTTCGACAAAAGGAAAGAGCATACCTAAGTTCAATAGCTTTACGTCCGCTATCCCGATCATGATTTTCCTACCCTCAGGGGGGAAAGTAAAGGCCCTTCCCCCTTTGGAAGGCTGTGGGCGAGGAGGGATTCGAACCCCCGACACCGTGGTTCGTAGCCACGTGCTCTAATCCTCTGAGCTACAGG
>NW_028259461.1:14943739-14992862 GCF_056163025.1 Triticum urartu | reverse complement strand
TAACTGTAGCAAGAGCAAGAAAAATTGAGCGTTTCTTATCACAACCGTTCTTTGTGGCAGAAGTTTTTACTGGTTCTCCAGGAAAGTATGTTGCTCTTGCGGAAACTATTAGGGGATTTCAACTAATCCTTTCCGGAGAATTAGACGGCCTACCTGAACAGGCTTTTTATTTGGTGGGTAACATCGATGAAGCTAGCACGAAAGCTATAACCTTAGAAGAGGAGAACAAATCGAAGAAATGAAATTAAATCTTTATGTACTGACTCCTAAGCGAATTATTTGGGATTGTGAAGTGAAAGAAATCATTTTATCCACTAATAGTGGCCAAATTGGCGTATTACCAAACCACGCCCCCATTAACACAGCAGTAGATATGGGTCCTTTGAGAATACGCCTCCTCAACGACCAATGGTTAACAGCGATTCTGTGGAGCGGTTTTGCGAGAATAGTTAATAATGAGATCATCATTTTAGGAAATGATGCGGAACTGGGTAGTGATATTGATCCGGAAGAAGCTCAAAAGGCACTTGAAATAGCCGAAGCTAACTTGAGTAAAGCTGAGGGTACGAAAGATTTGGTTGAAGCGAAGCTCGCTCTCAGACGAGCTAGGATACGAATCGAGGCTGTCAATTGGATTCCCCCATCCAATTGAAGACAATCCAGTGGTTTATAGTTGATACAAAGAAAAAGGGAAGAGGGGTAGAAAAAGTTATTAGATAGCGAAGCGAAGTAAGTCCAATGCTATCTAGTAATTTTTCTACCTACTTACCTACTATTGGATTTGAACCAATGACTCCCGCCGTATGAAAGCAATACTCTAACCACTGAGTTAAGTAGGCAATTTATCACCACAAAGGAAGACCCATTACTTCGATCGATTATATATTGAATCCCTTTTCTAAGCAATACCGCTCTGTTATTGGTCTGTTATATACTAAATACTAAACTAAATACTAAACAGATACAGATCAAAGGGGTATCCTCTGGCATTAGAAAATATTCATCTTGACAAGAAATTATCTATATGTTAAGATATCTCTGATAAGGGCTATAGCTCAGTTCGGTAGAGCAACTCGTTTACACGTGCGCCAATGCTTTTCAAAGGAGCTTATTATGCAATGAACATAATCGATCTTATTGCAAAATCAATGTCTTACTTCATAGATTCGAGAGAATAGGAGAACAGTAGCCTGACAAACAGTCGGTTCAGTCCGATTCAGGTGCCAATTCAGGTGCCTAATCAAATAGAACCCTTATGGATTTGCTAGTTGATAAGGTAAATATCCAGCCCACTAAATGCTAGGCGTAATGAGGATAAGGGCCTCCAAAAAACTTCTTTTCGTTCTATGAACTTTAAGGTGTATGAAGTCTCATAGTTAACTCTTGCAGTGGAACGATAGAGACTCCATTTCACTTAGGTTGATTTAATTTAGACCGGAGGCAGACCTAAGTCAAGGTAATCCTCCTTTGAAACACTTTGGTATTGCTCCTAGATAGATCATAATACAAAAAATCAATCAGAGCACAGGGAGCCATCTCATTATCTTTCCGTAAAGAAAAACTATGGTGGACTAACTGATCTTTAAATCAGTTTATGAAAGAGCCCAATGCAAAAAAATGCATGTTGGGTCTTTGAAACAGTTCAAATCATTTCGATAATAATCCGTTTGATCTGTTTTACCGAGAAGGTCTACGGTTCGAATCCGTATAGCCCTAATATGCCCTTTTTTAGATTTTAGGATCTCTATCCTATGTTTTCTTTAGTTTAGTATAGTTTTCATTTTCTCATTAGTATTTGTTTATAGACTGGATAGGCGCCTGCGACATAGAATAGAGATAAAAGCATTACCAAAGGCTCATTCATCGAAAATCAAAATCATACAGACAGGAAAAGAAAAACGAATTTCTATCAAATCAATAGAAGAAAGGATCCTTTCCCTGATTTGAATCCCGTCCTCCTTCAAATAGGATATCTCTAGACTTCCCTATAATAACTGCAATGATTTTATCCATTTTGCGAATTCCTACTTTGTTTTAAGTATATTTATTACTTTGTTTATAGATACATTATGTAAATTGATCAACTTTAAATAGAAAAAATAAAGTAAAGAGTAAATAAGAAAACAGAATATTCTGTCTCATAGTTCTGAAATAGAGTTCTTTATTTTTATTTTATAGTATTACTTCTCATTAATTATACTGCATAGATTAGTCCTACTATCTTAATTAGGTTCTAATTTAGTAGTATTCTCATTTTTATTTAATAGTCTCTTATTATTTTATTATTAAATATTAAATAAAGGATAGAGCTATTCTTTTTTCTAGAGATTCTAGAGAAAGCGAGACAAAGTGAAACGAGAAAGTTTTCTTTATATAAGAATTAGATCTACATACACCATATCTAAATAGAATGGAAATCCAAAAGAAAGGGAGTTGGGATTCCATTGGATGAATCTTTAAAGAAGATGCAGCACAGAGGAAACAAAGGCTAAACTTAAACTAAGCGCTTTTGTTTGAACAAAAAAGATTCTTGTTTCACCGAGGAAAAGAGAGAAGTTCTGGATAAATTGACAATGCTGAATTGAATTGACTAATTTAAGTTCCGCCTATTCCACATTAATGGGAGTACATTATGTTTCTGCTTCACGAATATGATATTTTTTGGACATTTCTAATAATAGCAAGCCTTATTCCTATTTTGGCATTTTCGATTTCAGGACTTTTAGCCCCGGTTAGTGAAGGACCAGAGAAGCTTTCTAGTTATGAATCGGGTATAGAACCCATGGGAGGGGCTTGGGTACAATTCCGAATACGCTATTATATGTTTGCGCTCGTTTTTGTTGTTTTTGATGTGGAAACCGTCTTTCTATACCCTTGGGCAATGAGTTTCGACGTATTGGGTGTATCCGTTTTTATCGAAGCTTTGATTTTCGTGCTTATCTTAGTTGTTGGTTTAGTTTATGCATGGCGAAAAGGAGCCTTGGAATGGTCTTAACTGAATATTTAGACAAAAAAAAAGAAGGAAAAGATTCTATTGAGACAGTTATGAATTTGATTGAGTTTCCCTTACTTGACCAAACAAGTTCCAATTCTGTTATTTCAACTACACCAAATGATCTTTCGAATTGGTCAAGACTCTCCAGTTTATGGCCCCTTCTATACGGTACCAGTTGTTGTTTCATTGAATTTGCTTCATTAATAGGCTCACGATTCGACTTTGATCGTTATGGATTGGTACCAAGATCAAGTCCTAGGCAAGCAGACCTAATTTTAACAGCCGGTACGGTAACAATGAAAATGGCTCCCTCTTTAGTGAGATTATACGAGCAAATGCCTGAACCAAAATACGTCATTGCTATGGGAGCCTGTACTATTACAGGGGGAATGTTCAGTACGGATTCCTATAGTACTGTTCGGGGAGTTGATAAGTTAATTCCTGTGGATGTCTACTTGCCGGGCTGCCCACCTAAACCGGAGGCAGTTATAGATGCCCTAACAAAACTTCGTAAGAAGATATCGCGAGAAATAGTTGAGGATCAAACTCTATCTCAAAATAAAAATAGATGTTTTACTACCAGTCACAAGCTTTATGTTAGGCGCAGTACTCATACAGGAACTTATGAGCAAGAATTGCTCTATCAATCACCATCTACATTAGATATATCTTCTGAAACTTTTTTCAAATCCAAAAGTTCAGTACCTTCCTACAAATTAGTGAATTAGGAGAGGGGCTCTTTTGTGTAGAAAAATAAAAAGCAGGGCAATCTTTCAAACTTGCATCCGAAATGTGAAATATTTATACAAAGAGGGAGAGATGAAGACAATGCAGCAGGGTTGGTTATCTAATTGGCTAGTCAAACATGAGGTGGTTCATAGATCTTTGGGCTTTGATCACCGAGGAATAGAGACTTTACAAATAAAAGCAGGGGATTGGGATTCCATTGCTGTCATTTTATATGTATATGGTTACAATTATTTACGCTCCCAATGTGCTTATGATGTAGCACCCGGTGGATCTTTAGCTAGCGTGTATCATCTTACGAGAATACAATATGGTATAGATAATCCAGAAGAAGTCTGCATAAAAGTCTTTGCCCAAAAGGATAATCCTAGAATTCCGTCTGTCTTCTGGATTTGGAGAAGTGCCGATTTTCAAGAACGCGAATCTTATGATATGGTGGGAATCTCTTATGATAATCATCCGCGCCTTAAACGTATCCTAATGCCTGAAAGTTGGATAGGCTGGCCCTTACGTAAGGATTATATAACCCCCAATTTTTATGAAATACAAGATGCTCATTGAATGATAAGAAATTCATGCTCACTTATACAACACAACTCCAGATTTTATTCAAGTCAAGGAATATTTTTAGGTTCTTTTCCTAGATGAAACGGAATACCTATTTATAATTAATTCCTAATTATACAAAAGCATTCCAGATAGACTGAGCAAAAAAAGGGTTTCATTTGGATTCCCCTATTTTGAAAATCGCATATTAATTTCCTTCATATGAACAGAAAAATAGGATGACTCAAAGAAGTTCTCTACCAGGAACTTTGTACCGCGCACATTACTTAGCACAACTAGGAAAATAAGATAAGATAAAGATAAGCAAGACTAAAAAAATATTCGTCGGAATAGCGGAATACAAAATTAAGAAACGCAAAAAAATAAAGGGGAATCTCACCCCCTTCTTTATCATAAAGAAAAGATATATTTTAAAACTTCTTTAAAAAGAAAAAGAAGTGCCTCTATATTTATATTATAGATTTATCCACTTAGATGAATAAATATTATTAATGAATATGTATCACAATCCATCTCGAGGTATTTGGATCAATACCTATTCGGTGGATCTTTTTTTTTTTTTTCTCTGCCAGGAACCAGATTTGAACTGGTGACACGAGGATTTTCAGTCCTCTGCTCTACCAACTGAGCTATCCTGACCTTTTCTTGTGCATCATCCTAGTAGAGTATTTGTATCTATGTCAATTAAAAGGACTAAAAATTAATTAAAGTATTTCAAATTTTAAATTTGAAAATGGGGGGGGTAGTCCTATGCATTGTGCATGGTTTACTTAAATAAAACTTAAAAATAGAGTGAATAACCAAGATTTCTTGCCGATACTCTAATAAAAAAGAAATCTATTCAATGAATAGGATAAGATCCATTGAGTTCTCTTCGCATTCCTTTGTGAAAGAGTAGAATGAGAAAGCTAATGAATCTTAAACCCATTGCATTGATAAAAAGAAAAAAAAGTGCATTGATAAAAAGAAAAAAAAAAAGAGGATAAATAATAATAATATAGTATAGTTAGGGAATAAAAGAGGATTTGGGGATAGAGGGACTTGAACCCTCACAACTTATAAAGTCGACGGATTTTCCTTTTACTAGAAATTTCATTGTTGTCAGTATTGACATGTAGAATGGGACTCTCTCTTTGTCCTCGTCCGATTAATCCACTTTTTTAAAGATCTCGAAAACTTTGAATTTTAATTGAAGAATTTGATTATTCAATATTCGATTGGAGTGGATTCACAATAATGAAAAAAAAAAATTATGATATGAGTTTTTTATTTCATAATCATTATCATTTCTAATTTCATTTTTAAAAAAGATAAAGAACCTATATTATAATTAGAATATAATATGAGTTCTGTGATTAATCGTTTGCTATGTCAGTATCTATACGTGTTTATTAAATGTATAAGGTATAAAACCCCTCTTTCTCTAATTTAGAACTAGAAGGAATTCCACTAACAACACAACGTAATTAACTCGATTCGTTAGAACAGCTTCCATTGAGTCTCTGCACCTATCCTTTTCCTTTGTATTCTAGTTCGAGAACCCCTTGTTTTCTCAAAACACGGATTTGGCTCAGGATTGCCCTTTTTTAATTCCAGGGTTTCTCTGAATTTGGAAGTTACCACTTAGCAGGTTTCCATACCAAGGCTCAATACAATCAAGTCCGTAGCGTCTACCGATTTCGCCATATCCCCATTTCCCTCTTCTTTGAGACCAGGATTCCTTGTGTAATTTCATCCATCTCTTAGTTTTTTTTTTGAATCATTGAGTTCATCACTCAACGTAGTCTAGCAGTTCAGTTCGACTCTATTTGAGAGACCTCGCTTGCTTATTGCAATTCAGAATTGAATTGATTCTATCCTTGATGTATTTGCAATTCAATCCGAATCAATATATCCAAAAGTTTTTATCTCCCCCACCTCCCGTCTTACTTTTTTATAGTATTCAAAATTATACTATAACGCTTGATATTTATTCTTTTTTTCTAATCAGAATTAGCAATTTTATTTACTCTGACTCTATGTTCCCCTTAGTGAAATATTAATCCTCAAATTATTAACAAATAATAAAGTCTATAATGATCGAATGAAAATACCAATAAATTCTATAATTTTATTTTTTAATATCCTATAGTTAAGCATATCAAGCTAACTTTATCTTTAAGAAGTTTTAGTATTTTTTTATTTTTATAAGTATAACTTCAAATTTAGAACTAGTTAATAGCTAAGATTAATAACTAATATCTGAGATTTTACGGATTTCCTATACTATACCTATTTCTATTTGTTACACTATTTCCGTTATGTAAGCCCACTTAGCTCAGAGGTTAGAGCATCGCATTTGTAATGCGAGGGTCATCGGTTCAAATCCGATAGTCGGCTTTTTTTTCTCTATCGATGTTCTACGAACAAGAATCTCTTTTTTTCCGAATTAAATGGAGAATCCAGGATCTTTTATGTTTTTTACCTTACAATTTTGCTAGATACAAAACAATAAAATAAATAATATATATACAAAAAAAAAAGATTTTGATGAAATTCCATTTTTTGGGGTACTTTAGTTGATTTTACTCTGTTTATCCTGTAGTTTAATTCAGTTTTAATTTCGATGTATTCTGTAATGTAAATACAATGAAATTAATTGTGTAAAATGAAATTTCAATAAAATAAAAAAAGGAGTCTTCATGTCCCGTTATCGAGGACCTCGTTTAAAAAAAATACGCCGTCTGGGAGCTTTACCAGGACTCACTAGAAAAACACCTAAATCCGGAAGTAATCTTAAAAAAAAATTCAATTCTGGGAAAAAGGAGCAATATCGTATTCGTCTTCAAGAAAAACAGAAATTGCGTTTTCATTATGGTCTGACAGAACGACAATTACTTAGATATGTACATATCGCTGGAAAAGCAAAAAGGTCAACAGGCCAGGTTTTACTACAATTACTTGAAATGCGTTTGGATAATATCCTTTTTCGATTGGGTATGGCTTCAACCATTCCTGGGGCCCGCCAATTAGTCAACCATAGACATATTTTAGTTAATGGTCGTATAGTCAATATACCAAGTTTTCGTTGCAAACCCCGAGATATTATTACTACGAAAGATAACCAAAGATCAAAAGGTCTGGTTCAAAATTATATTGCTTCATCGGACCCGGGGAAATTGCCAAAGCATTTGGCGATTGACACGTTGGAATATAAAGGACTAGTAAATAAAATCCTAGATAGGAAGTGGGTCGGTCTCAAAATAAATGAGTTGTTAGTTGTAGAATATTACTCTCGTCAGACTTGAACTTAACGAAAAAAGGAAAGGTTCATAGAATTTTCTTCCCCTTCCCCTTTCCCCGAACTAAATCGCCCTAAGACCATTACCATTAATTTGTATTTTCCCATCAACTAGCTAAAATTGATTAACCCTAGGATTAGGATCCTTTTTTCTTTTTTCCTCTATGTGTATTTTACATACCACAGTAATTTGCTATAGAGAATTTCTAATTTCTATTAAATCAAAATAAGATAATATAAGATATTATATTATTGCTGGAAAAAATTGTTATTTGATTTGATACATTGTGATCCTTAACGTTGATGAATTAAGAAAAACGGAAAGAGAGGGATTCGAACCCTCGGTAAACAAAAGTCTACATAGCAGTTCCAATGCTACGCCTTGAACCGCTCGGCCATCTCTCCTACATAACTTATTATGGAAAATAAACTGAGTGAATAGCGAGTTTTCTTATTCCTGCAGTACAGGTACAACCGCAACCACTCGGGGGTTCCATAGTTCTATTGGAAAAATTCCTTTTGATCTAAGTGGAAGGATACAGGATTTTTTACTAGAAATTGCGCTCGCTATAAAATAAAAGTTTTAATTTGGGTTTTCCCGCAACTAAAGAAAAAGAAAATGGAAGAATTCTTCTTATTGCATAATAAAATAAAGAAACCTTAGAATTCCGTTTGCATAAGATACGCTACACCATACTATCGAAATCAAAAATAGGGTATGAGACAATTAATAACTTTGAAAACACGAAATAGTTGATAACATAAGTTGTTGTTCAGAAATAGGAAAGTGGAATGAAATCCAGTCTTAGTCAAATATTTCATATCTCTTCGTGTCCAAGCAGAAGGAAAAGGATACAATTTGAGCTGAGCGGAAAATCCATATCTCTCTTATCCATTTAAAGCATATGGATTTAGAGTAGAGCATATGGATCAATCTATTTATAATTATAAGAATCGAATGTGTTTGTTTTTATGTTATTTTGTGAAGGAATGAAAACAATTCTATATAGAATGGGTTGGGAATTATGCCTAGATCCCGTGGAAATGGAAATTTCATTGATAAGACCTCCTCAATTGTAGCCAATATTTTATTGCGAATAATTCCGACAACCTCAGGAGAAAAAAAGGCATTTACTTATTATAGAGATGGTGCGATTTGACTCTTTTTTTTGCTTTTTTTTAGCCCTACCTATACCTCAGTCTTACGAAAAAGAGAGGGGGGTTGGCATAGAGAGAACCAAATTTGTAAAGCAAACAAACCCACGCTTCGGGAAGGTGAGGCGAACTAACAATTCCTTCCGTCGTGTATCCTCGATTGATGCGGCTTCAGATACTTCAATTGTAGATTTGAGTATTGAGCGAAAGGTTACACCTACAGGATATGGTATGGTATGGATTACAGGCCAATCCTACTCTATTAGTATCCGTAGGCAGCATAGGGGAGAAAAGCACTACACCTAGAAATAGGAATCAACAAGAGAAAAACTTTGTTAGAAATTACCCCTTTCCTGATCGGTATCAGGGCTGGGAAGAATGGTTGGGATAACAAACAACCATCAGGTTTGTACTTTGGATACCCCTATAACCATCAAAGATCGTTGAAGTAGCTAATTCCTCTAAATAGGAGGCGTTGAGAACAAAGAAATTATTGGAGCTATCGTTTTCCTCTAGCATTAATAGAATTCATTGGTGTTAAGAAAAACCTCTTGTGGGAAGGTTGGCTAGAGATTTCTTGGAAAAATACCAGCCCCTTTCGGTTCATAATGAGACGGGACTAATTCTATTTTGATTCTATAGATTATTTCGCTTAGTACTATTATGTACAGAAGGGAGGAGCCGTATGAGATGAAAACCTCATGTACGGTTTTGGAACGGAGATTTTTTGAATAGAATGAACGACCGTAACGGATGTTGGCTCAATCCGAAGGAAATTATGCGGAAGCTTTGCAAAATTATTATGAAGCTACGCGACTAGAAATCGATCCCTATGATCGAAGTTATATACTCTATAACATAGGCCTTATACACACAAGCAATGGAGAGCATACAAAGGCTTTGGAATATTATTTCCGGGCACTAGAACGAAACCCCTTCTTACCGCAAGCTTTTAATAATATGGCCGTGATCTGTCATTACGTGCGACTATCTCCACTATAGAAAGAAAAAAAAAAAAGAGAGGATCAAATTTTCTAGTAAATACTAGAAAAAAAGGGCTTTCTACATAGGGATCGTAAAAACAACGATTTTTCCCTATCAGCTGTAGGAAGGAAGGACACTTCACGAGAATCAAAAAACGAAGAAAGTATGGCCTATACTACTACTCTATGGATAAAGTTTCTCAAATTGATAGAGAAAGCACCGTAAAGATCAATTAGTGAGCGACTGGGTCGATACAACTAAAAAAAACTGCTTACTTATCCCATGATATGGGGCAAAATTTAGGAATCCGCTTATGTAATAGAGCCGATCCACTAAGGGATTAAGCAGCGGTGTAGTATCAGATCCCAAAGATAGTAAGTTCTTTTTTCTTTCTTATGGAAAAAAGTCTTTTTCAAGGATTCTATAGAGATTTCATATATGAAACCGGGATAGTTACCTCTCAGAAAATTTGAACGAAGGCTCTATATCTATCTATGCTTCATTCTTCTGAAGGTGGGAAAAAAGATCAAACTGATTATTGATAAAAATTAGGGTTTGAAACTTAGGTAATTAATTTCTTCTGCTTAACCCAAGAACAAATTGGATCGATTTTTGATAAATCGAATTCAGTTAAGATAGGGGAAATTCAGATAGCAATTTCTGAGCCGTATGAGGTAGGAAACTCTCAAGTACGGTTCTAAGGGAAGGAACTTCCTATTCCGACCGAGGAGAACAGGCCATTCTACAGGGTGATTCGGAAATTGCGGAAGCTTGGTTTGATCAAGCTGCTGAATATTGGAAACAAGCTATAGCGCTTACTCCGGGAAATTATATTGAAGCACAGAACTGGTTGAAGATTACGAAGCGCTTTGAATTTGAATAAGACCATGCTCCTTCTTTTTCATAAAATGGGTGGTTTGGTTGTTGATCCATTAATCAAATAAATTAGGTCGTAAGATCGAATCAAGAATTTCATTATATCCATTTCTTATACCTTCTATTTTATATGATATTTCATAAGAATAAACCATAGGGATAGGGTCTAGAATAGAAGTAATAAAGTGAATAAAAAGAGGGGGCAATCTAAATATTGCTAATATATTAGGACCATCTTATTAATAATTCTAATGAGTTATCTTGGAATTTAGAATCAAATAAAAAACCCTATATTATGCTCAAGGAAAGTAGATATAGATAGGAGCTTATGCCCTCAAAAAAAATACACTAGTTTCTTAAATTAAAAATAAAAAAGATTTTTTTCTTACGTCGAGAAATATTTGTTTTTCAAGATAAACAATGTCCGTTAGGCACCTAATCTTTATGTCATAATAGACCCGAACACTTGCCTCGGATTGACTTCAATATATAATTGCTCCAGTGAATAACTAAAAAAAAAATAGAAGGATGGTAGATAGTAAAGAAAAGAACTAATCACAATATCTATCTTTCAAAATCTATCTTTCAAAATCTATCTTTCAAAATATATATCTTTCAAAGATTCACTAAAAAGACAGTTGGCGGGTCTCTTTGTATGTCTTGTCCGGAAAGAGGAGGACTTAATGATTATTCGTTCGCCGGAACCAGAAGTAAAAATTGTTGTGGATAGGGATCCTGTAAAAACATCTTTTGAGGAATGGGCCAGACCCGGCCATTTCTCAAGAACACTAGCTAAGGGCCCTGATACTACCACTTGGATCTGGAACCTACATGCTGATGCTCACGATTTCGATAGTCATACTGGTGATTTGGAGGAGATTTCTCGAAAAGTCTTTAGTGCTCATTTCGGGCAACTTTCCATTATCTTTCTTTGGTTGAGTGGCATGTACTTTCATGGCGCCCGTTTTTCCAATTATGAAGCATGGCTAAGTGATCCTACTCACATTGGACCCAGTGCTCAGGTAGTTTGGCCTATAGTAGGGCAAGAAATATTGAATGGTGATGTAGGCGGGGGTTTCCGAGGAATCCAAATAACCTCTGGTTTTTTTCAGCTTTGGCGAGCATCTGGAATAACTAGTGAATTACAACTCTATTGTACTGCAATTGGTGCATTGATTTTTGCAGCGTTAATGCTTTTTGCTGGTTGGTTCCATTATCACAAAGCCGCTCCCAAATTGGCCTGGTTCCAAGATGTAGAATCCATGTTGAATCACCACTTAGCGGGATTATTAGGACTTGGGTCTCTTTCTTGGGCGGGGCACCAAATTCATGTATCTTTACCAATTAACCAATTTCTTGACGCTGGGGTGGATCCTAAAGAGATACCACTTCCTCATGAATTTATCTTGAATCGGGACCTTTTGGCTCAACTTTATCCTAGTTTTGCCGAAGGAGCAACCCCTTTTTTCACTTTAAATTGGTCCAAATACGCAGAATTTCTGACTTTTCGCGGAGGACTAGATCCAGTAACCGGTGGTCTCTGGCTGACCGATATTGCGCACCATCATTTAGCTATTGCTATTCTTTTCCTAATCGCAGGTCATATGTATAGGACCAATTGGGGTATTGGCCATGGACTTAAAGATATTTTGGAGGCTCACAAGGGCCCATTTACAGGACAAGGCCATAAGGGTCTTTATGAAATCTTAACAACGTCATGGCATGCTCAATTATCTCTTAACCTAGCTATGCTAGGCTCTACAACCATTGTTGTAGCTCATCATATGTATTCTATGCCTCCCTATCCATACCTAGCTACTGACTATGGTACACAACTTTCCTTGTTCACACACCACATGTGGATTGGCGGATTTCTAATAGTCGGTGCTGCTGCACATGCAGCAATTTTTATGGTAAGAGACTATGATCCAACTACTCGATACAACGATCTATTAGATCGCGTCCTTAGACACCGCGATGCAATCATATCCCACCTTAACTGGGTATGTATATTTCTAGGTTTTCACAGTTTTGGCTTGTACATTCATAATGATACCATGAGTGCTTTAGGCCGTCCACAAGATATGTTTTCGGATACTGCCATACAATTACAACCTATCTTTGCTCAATGGGTACAAAATATCCATGCTACTGCGCCTGGCGTAACAGCTCCTGGTGCAACAACAAGTACTAGCTTAACGTGGGGAGGCGGCGAGTTAGTAGCAGTAGGTGGCAAAGTGGCTTTGTTACCTATTCCATTAGGAACCGCAGATTTTTTAGTCCATCACATTCATGCATTTACCATACATGTGACTGTATTAATACTTTTGAAAGGTGTTTTATTTGCTCGGAGTTCCCGTTTGATACCCGATAAAGCAAATCTAGGTTTTCGCTTTCCTTGCGATGGGCCTGGCCGAGGGGGAACATGTCAAGTATCCGCCTGGGATCATGTTTTCTTAGGTTTATTCTGGATGTACAATGCAATTTCGGTAGTCATTTTCCATTTCAGTTGGAAAATGCAGTCGGATGTTTGGGGTACTATAAGTGATCAAGGGGTGGTAACTCATATTACAGGGGGAAACTTTGCACAGAGTTCCATTACGATTAATGGGTGGCTTCGAGATTTCTTGTGGGCACAGGCATCGCAAGTCATTCAGTCTTATGGTTCTTCATTATCTGCATATGGTCTTTTTTTCTTAGGTGCTCATTTTGTCTGGGCCTTCAGTTTAATGTTTTTATTCAGCGGCCGTGGTTATTGGCAAGAACTCATTGAATCTATCGTTTGGGCTCATAACAAATTAAAAGTTGCTCCTGCTACTCAGCCTAGAGCCTTGAGCATTATACAAGGACGCGCTGTAGGAGTAACCCATTACCTTCTGGGTGGAATTGCCACGACATGGGCATTCTTCTTAGCGAGAATTATTGCAGTAGGATAGTGGCTAGGAGGATTTGAAAGGCATTATGGAATTAAGATTTCCCAGGTTTAGCCAAGGCTTAGCTCAGGACCCCACTACTCGTCGTATTTGGTTTGGTATTGCTACCGCACATGATTTCGAAAGTCATGATGATATTACTGAAGAACGTCTTTATCAGAACATTTTTGCTTCTCACTTTGGGCAATTAGCAATAATCTTTCTATGGACGTCCGGAAATCTGTTTCATGTAGCTTGGCAAGGAAATTTTGAATCATGGATACAGGATCCTTTACACGTAAGACCTATTGCTCATGCGATTTGGGATCCTCATTTTGGTCAACCCGCTGTGGAAGCCTTTACTCGAGGAGGTGCTGCTGGTCCAGTGAATATTGCTTATTCTGGAGTTTATCAGTGGTGGTATACAATAGGATTACGCACCAATGAGGATCTTTATACTGGAGCTCTTTTTCTATTATTTCTTTCTACGCTGTCCTTAATAGCGGGTTGGTTACATCTACAACCCAAATGGAAACCAAGCCTTTCGTGGTTCAAAAACGCGGAATCTCGTCTCAATCATCATTTGTCAGGACTTTTCGGGGTAAGTTCTTTGGCTTGGACAGGACATTTAGTTCATGTTGCTATTCCCGCATCCAGGGGGGAGTACGTTCGATGGAATAATTTCTTAGATGTATTACCCTATCCCCAGGGGTTGGGACCCCTTTTGACGGGTCAATGGAATCTTTATGCCCAAAACCCTGATTCGAGTAATCATTTATTTGGTACCGCTCAAGGAGCGGGAACTGCCATTCTAACTCTTCTTGGGGGATTCCATCCACAAACACAAAGTTTGTGGCTGACCGATATGGCTCACCATCATTTAGCTATTGCATTTATTTTTCTCATTGCCGGTCACATGTATCGAACTAACTTCGGAATTGGGCACAGTATTAAAGATCTTTTAGAAGCGCATACTCCTCCGGGGGGTCGATTAGGGCGTGGGCATAAGGGCCTTTATGACACAATCAACAATTCGATTCATTTTCAGTTAGGTCTTGCTCTAGCTTCTTTAGGGGTTATTACTTCCTTAGTAGCTCAACATATGTACTCATTACCTCCTTATGCATTCATAGCACAAGACTTTACTACTCAAGCTGCTTTATATACTCATCACCAATATATTGCAGGGTTCATCATGACAGGGGCTTTTGCTCATGGAGCTATTTTTTTCATTAGGGATTACAATCCGGAACAGAATGAGGATAATGTATTGGCAAGAATGTTAGACCATAAAGAAGCTATCATATCTCATTTAAGTTGGGCTAGCCTCTTTCTAGGATTCCATACCTTGGGCCTTTATGTTCATAACGACGTCATGCTTGCTTTTGGTACTCCAGAAAAGCAAATCTTGATCGAACCTATATTTGCCCAATGGATACAATCTGCTCATGGCAAGACGACATATGGGTTCGATATACTCTTATCTTCAACGAATGGCCCCGCTTTCAATGCGGGTCGAAGCCTATGGTTGCCCGGATGGTTGAATGCTGTTAATGAGAATAGTAATTCGCTTTTCTTAACAATAGGACCTGGGGATTTCTTGGTTCATCATGCTATTGCTCTAGGTTTGCATACAACTACATTGATTTTAGTAAAGGGCGCTTTAGATGCACGCGGTTCCAAATTAATGCCAGATAAAAAGGATTTTGGATATAGTTTTCCTTGTGACGGCCCAGGGCGCGGCGGTACTTGTGATATTTCTGCTTGGGACGCATTTTATTTGGCAGTTTTCTGGATGTTAAATACCATTGGGTGGGTTACTTTTTATTGGCATTGGAAACATATCACATTATGGCAGGGCAACGTTTCACAATTTAATGAATCCTCCACTTATTTGATGGGATGGTTAAGAGATTACCTATGGTTAAACTCTTCACAACTTATCAATGGATATAATCCTTTTGGGATGAATAGTTTATCGGTATGGGCGTGGATGTTCTTATTTGGACATCTTGTTTGGGCTACTGGATTTATGTTCTTAATTTCCTGGCGGGGGTATTGGCAGGAATTAATTGAGACTTTAGCATGGGCTCATGAACGCACACCTTTAGCTAATTTAATTCGCTGGAGAGATAAGCCCGTGGCTCTTTCCATTGTGCAAGCAAGATTGGTTGGATTAGCTCACTTTTCCGTGGGTTATATATTCACTTATGCAGCTTTCTTGATTGCCTCAACATCAGGCAAGTTTGGTTAATTTAGTTTGTTTTTTTGTACTGTATCAGCACCTAGTTCATTACTCTTGATAGAGAGGGAGGATCTGCCTTTTTAGATTTCTTTTTCTATTTATTTTTCCATCTAGGATTAGAACCGTATACTTGGTAATAATAGCAACGACACATTATGGCAAAAAAAAGTTTGATTCAGAGGGAGAAGAAGCGGCAGAAATTAGAACAGAAATATCATTTGATTCGTCAATCTTTAAAAAAAAAGATAAGAAGCAAAGTTTCTCCCTTGAGTTTGAGTGAAAAAACGAAAATGCGAGAAAAATTGCAATCCCTACCGCGTAATAGTGCACCTACACGCCTTCATCGACGTTGTTTTTTGACCGGAAGACCTAGAGCTAACTATCGACATTTTGGGCTATCCGGACACGTACTTCGAGAAATGGTTTATGAATGTTTGTTACCGGGTGCAACAAGATCCAGTTGGTAAGGATAAAATACCCTTTCGTATTTGTATGGATTTCTGGAATTGATAATCATAGAGGAGCCCTCTTTACCATTCTGTATAAATGGACTATTCTATTTGTATAGATATTGGTAGAGGGGCGTATCCAACCCTCTTTTATCCACTAGTTACCCCTCTTTAGTTTAAGAGTATAGAGCAGTTTGGTAGCTCATAAGGCTCATAACCTTGGGGTTGCGGGTTCGATTCCCACTACCGCCTCCATACTCCTTCTTTATGATATATGCATGATATAATATATACATCATGCATTTGTATCTGGATTTTTTGATTTCCTAAAAGAGTTTTGGTCTAACAGTTTTTTCTCGGAAGAAGCAAAAAAATAAAAGAAAGAATAAAATATGAAAGAAAAGCGTCCATTGTCTAATGGATAGGACAGAGGTCTTCTAAACCTTTGGTATAGGTTCAAATCCTATTGGACGCAATCTTATTTCTATCTATTCTTTAAATAACTATACTAAACTAAAAACAAAGAAAACTTTTTTGCATGATTCAAATGAAAAAGCTTTCTCAACGATTCCTATTCTACTAACAAGAGTAGACATGCAAAATTTATTTGTTACTGAAGAGAAAACCGTTCCAGCTGTTCCTGAATAGCTTCCTTCAAAAGGATTTCCGCTTGCTCGGTGAATGTCTTGCTAGAAGATATAATTTCTTGGAATTGAGGTTTAGTATCTTTTAGATGTTTACGTAACTCATCCAGAAATTTATTTACCTGTTCAATTTCTAACGAATCAAGATATCCTCTTGTTCCGGTATAAATAGTAGCTATCTGCTCTTCCACTGGGAGAGGATTTGCCTGGGATTGTTTAAGCAATTCCCTTAATCGTCGACCCCTTGCCAATTGATTCTGACTTGTTTTATCGAGAGCAGAGGCGAATTGTGCAAAGGCTTGTAACTCTGCGAATTGCGCTAGTTCCAATTTTGATTTGCCAGCTACTTGTTTCATGGCTTTAATTTGAGCCGCGGATCCTACTCTGGAAACAGAAATACCCACATTAATAGCGGGTCGAATTCCGGCATTGAATAGATCCGCAGATAAGAATATTTGTCCATCTGTAATGGAGATTACATTAGTAGGAATATAGGCGGAAACGTCTCCAGATTGAGTCTCAACTATTGGTAAAGCGGTCATACTTCCTTCGCCTAAAAGAGAATTTAATTTAGCGGCTCTTTCTAAAAGGCGTGAATGCAAATAAAAAACATCCCCTGGATAAGCCTCACGTCCGGGAGGTCTTCTTAATAGAAGGGACATTTGGCGATAAGCTTGTGCCTGTTTGGAGAGATCATCATAAATTATTAAAGTATGCCGTTCGCGGTACATAAAATACTCAGCCAGGGCTGCTCCCGTATAAGGAGCGAGGTATTGTAATGTAGCAGGTGAATCCGCCATTTCAGCTACTACAATAGTGTATTCCATGGCCCCCTCCTCATGGAAAGTAGTTACTACTTGAGCTACGGAGGATGCTCTTTGACCGATAGCTACATAAACACATATTACACCTTGCCCTTTTTGATTGAGAATTGTATCTGTGGCTACTGCTGTTTTGCCAGTCTGTCTGTCCCCAATAATTAACTCTCGCTGACCGCGCCCTATAGGGATCATCGAATCGATAGCAATAAGCCCTGTTTGAAGAGGTTCGTATACGGAACGCCTGGAAATTATACTTGGAGCAGGAGATTCAATTAAGCGAGATTCGGAAGCTATAATTTCGCCTTTCCCATCAATAGGTTTAGCCAGAGCATTTACAACACGACCCAAGTAAGCCTCACTCACGGGTATCTGAGCAATTCTTCCTGTTGCTTTTACAAAACTTCCCTCTTGTATCATCAACCCATCGCCCATTAATACAATCCCAACATTTTTGGATTCCAAATTCAGAGCAATACCCCTAGTACCTTCTGCAAATTCGACTAATTCACCTGACATTATTTCACCAAGACCTATAATACGAGCAATCCCATCCCCCACTTGAACTACGCGACCTATATTCTCAATCCCTACTTTCCTATTATATTGTTCAATACGTTCGCGGAGAATTTTATGAATTTCGTCGACTCGAAGGGTTGCCATTAGTGTTTCTTGACTCTTTTTTCGGAAGCAAGGGGAAAAATAATGCCTAAATTCTAAACGAAAGTAGAAGTTCAAGGCCTAATTAATTTAATTATTTCTTCCATTCCAGGGACCCGAGAATGCCAATATTAGCACGAATCGTACGGAAATGTAACTCGGTATTCAAACAACTATTCAGAGTTCCTAGAGCTCCTTGTACGGCCTGTTGGAAAACCCGCTGTCGGACCTGATTCATTGCCCTTTGTTTTTCAAAATAAAGGGTTTCGTTTTTAGACTTTTCCAATTGTTCCAAACTAATAGAAGTAGCATTAATCAAATTTGCTTTTTCTCGTTCTATCTCAGAGTATCCATTCATTCGATACTCATCCGCTTCTAGTTCGACTTTCTGTAATCGAATCCGAGCTTTTTCGAGTTGCTCAATGGTCCCTCTACGCAATTCTTCTGAATTTCGAATAGTACTCAAGATCCTCTGTTTTCGATTATCTAATAAATCTTTTAATGAAAGTAGATTATTTTGTAAGTTTACAACTTTTATGATCTCTTCCCGAACCAAACATGAATCTTTCGATTCATTTGGCTCTCACGCTCCTTTTTTTTTTTCTATAGCTATTTCCATATCTTTTTTTTAAGTAATGAGCCTATCCTCTATCTTCTTTTTTATGTTTATATTTCAATATACCGAAACCTATATAAGACTAGATAAATATTAAGAGGACTCTTCCGCCTAGATAAAAATATATCATGGTCAGCAAAGTTGTTTCTTTATTTTTATTTGCCCTCTAGTTAATAATTTCAATTTCATTAAGAAAAACTAACTAAATAAATGGAAAATGAAAATTAATAGAATTCTTTTTTATTTTTTTTTTCTTCAAATCCAAAAAATTTCTCTTTTTTATACATAGGTCGTCGATTCGGCATTGGTTAAAAAAGGGCAGGGTGCCCCCTTTTTTTTCTAGTAAATAGTTCAAACCATTTTATCGATATGAGTGTTCTATATCAGATAAATTTTACATTAGCTATTTCCCGTTTAAATTGGTACTAATACTAATATAGTTGTAGAAAGAGTACCTCTTTTTGCCTGGACTTCAAGCAGTTTAGCTTTAACCGTGTTAATGGTCTCACATTCTTGGTTTATAGAGAATCAAAGTTGATTTACCAATGAGTCGCGAAATGCTATGGTTCTTCCATATGATTTCTGAATTTATTCAGAAGTAATTCGTCGAGATCGTGCACCCTTTTCTTATTTATCCGAAAAATACTAAAAAATATTATAAAGTGCAGCCGGATAGATCCAATCTATTCTTGAAATAGACAACTCGCACACACTCCCTTTCCAAAAAAAATCAAAACACCAACCACTACAGTTAGATTTATTAGATTTGTTGCTAAAATATCGGTATTAAGCCCGAAACTGCCAGCGGATGGCCAGTGAGCTAAAAAAACGAAAGAATGGGTTACATTTTTCATATGCTCTCCTCTTATAGATAGGACGAACAAAGAACAAAGTTTTTCGATCACTTACTTCGCTCGCCCTTTTTTGATCGGTTTTTTTAATGCAAATAGATTCAATCTAGTAATTTCTTTTAGATTAAGTCTTACGTCTTGTTTGACCGGTGAAAGACTTCCTTTGTTGAAATGTTCTGTTCCCAAAATTCCTAAAATAAAAGGAAAAAACTTTCCACTTTCCTAAACTAAGGACGGGAAATAAGAAGGTGAGCATATCTTCTAAATTAATAATACTCAACTCAGCCCTTCCTAGAATGGGGTATTATCTGTCCCGATAAATAGATAATTCCAGGAGTAATAAATAGGAGTAAATTAAATAAAGTATTGATATAATTGGAATTGTGGAAGCAAATACCAATTTACTAAAAAAAGAAAAAAGTATCTAATCGAAATCGAAAGAATTTTTTTTTTAAGATTAAACAAAAGGGTTCGCAAATAAAAGCGCTAGTGCCACAACTAGTCCATAAATTGTTAAAGCTTCCATAAAAGCTAGACTAAGCAATAAAGTACCTCGTATTTTACCTTCTGCTTCTGGCTGTCTCGCAATACCTTCTACAGCTTGTCCTGCAGCAGTACCTTGACCAACTCCAGGTCCAATAGAAGCAAGCCCTACGGCCAATCCAGCAGCAATAACAGAAGCAGCAGCAATTAGTGGATTCATGGTGAGTAGTTCCTCGTGTCAAAAAAAAGAAATGGTTAAGGATACAATCAACCAATAAATTCTTACTTCTAAGCTCTATTGGGGAGAAGTAAAGTAACTAAAAAGTACAAATTGAAATCAAATTGAAATGATAATGTGAATTGTCCGAACTACATAGAAGGGAATTCCATATCCATATATCGGATTAGATAATGAATCTAACCTAGGAATATATAATATAATATCCTATATATATACATTTGTTTCTTCTATTTTGTTTGCATATTTTCTCATTTTCTATTGAATCGGATTCTAAAATCATTGCTTAAAGTGGAAACCTGCATAAAAGAGGACTCCACTTATAGACATTAAGGATATTATAGTATAGATCTAGCCTGACTCCACCCTCCTTAATGCATATATACTTTGAAAATTCCATAATATAGTCTATTCTATTCTCTCTCCTACAACTCTAGGCTATATATTCATACGCATTTCTAACTATTTTTTTGCAACCAAGCAGATTATCTGGAACCATGCATGAATTGAGCTAAGCTGCAAAAAAAAAAAATACTATTTCCAAAAAGAGTCAATTCAATGATGACCCTCCATGGATTCACCTATATAGGCTGCGGCTAATGTTGCAAAAATAAGAGCTTGAATACCGCTTGTAAATAATCCAAGAAACATGACCGGTATAGGGATTACTAAGGGGACTAAAGAAACAAGAACAACAACGACTAATTCATCCGCCAATATATTCCCGAAAAGTCGAAAGCTAAGCGATAATGGTTTTGTGAAATCTTCTAGGATGTTAATTGGTAAAAGGATTGGAGTTGGTTTAATATATTTCTCGAAATAGCTCAATCCTTTTTTGCTAAGACCAGCATAAAAATATGCCGCTGACGTGAGTAAAGCTAAAGCAACAGTAGTATTTATATCATTCGTGGGCGCTGCTAATTCCCCATGGGGTAACTCTATAATTTTCCAAGGTAAAAGAGCACCCGACCAATTCGAAACAAAAATAAAAAGGAACATAGTTCCAATAAAGGGAACCCAGGGACCATATTCTTCTCCAATCTGAGTTTTGCTCAAGTCTCGAATAAACTCAAGGACATATTCAAAAAAATTCTGACCGTCGGTCGGGATGGTTTGTGGATTCCGAACAGCTATGACAACTGAACCTAGCAAGATAGTAATTACGACCCAAGAAGTGATGAGTACTTGGGCATGAATTTGGAAACCTCCTATTTGCCAATAGAAGTGTTGGCCTACTTCTACACCCGATATATCGTATAACCCCTTGAGTGTTTTAATGGAACAAGGTATAATATTCATATTGTCCTCTGATAAAAATTGAACTTCAAAAAAGGAATTCTTTTGATTCAACCATCTCTTTCTCAACTCAGCAACTTGAAGTATTAATCTTATATTTAGGATACCAAGAAAGCACATCAGATCATAATATATATCAATACCCTCTAATATATATCAATATTCCCCTTCTTTTTTCTATGCAAAAAAAATTCTATGCAAAAAAAAAGATATAGTAAAGTAAGTGATTCCATAAATTTACGCAGTTGCCCAAGAATTCACTATATATTCTTAATCAACGATTTCTTATATAGAGAGAACGGCCCTCACAAATTGAAAATACTAATTTGTTAAGAATCAATCGAATTGAAGTCATAGTGTCATCGTTGGCTGGAATCGATATATTCGCGAGATCCGGGTCACAATTTGTATCGACTAAAGAAATAGTAGGAATCCCCAAAATGGCACATTCCCGAAGAGCTATATACTCTTTTTGCTGATCAAGGACGATCACAATGTCTGGCAATCTCGTCATATATTTGATCCCGCCGAGATACCTTTGCAAAGTAGATAATTTTCTCTTCAAGATTGCCACATCTCTTTTTGGGAGATGGTGGAATTTTCCCATTTTTTCTTCTGCTCTTAAGTCTCTAAATTGAGAAAGTCTAGTTTTCGTAATCGACCAATTCGTTAACATACCACTGAACCACTTTTTATTAACATAATGACAACGAGCCCTTATTGCAGCTGATGCTACTAAATCTGTTGCTCTTTTTTTGGTACCAACAATTAAGAAACTTTTTCCCTGACTTGCTGCATCAAAAACTAAATCACAAGCTTCTGATAAAAAACGAGCCGTTCTAGCGAGATTTATAATATGAGTACCTTTACGCTTTGCCGAAATGTAAGGGGCCATTTTAGGATTCCATTTCTTAATACCATGACCAAAATGAACTCCTGCTTCTATCATCTCTTTCAAATTAATGTTCCAATATCTTCTTGTCATTTTTTCCACACTTCCTTTTTTTTAATCCTACCATTCCATTACGGAATTTAGTTCTTTTTGAAGATTAAGAAAGATCCGAAATAGCTTGAAATAAATAATAATTGTTCCGAGAGAACCTTGTACTAAGATAAGAGTTGGCCATTGATACATGGTATAAACATAACCACCTTAATGAATTAACTGACTTGTTTTACTTATTAAAATAAAAATCTTAAAAATCTAAAATTTGACCTGTTAGTGTTCTAAGTTCAAAAGTCTAGTAAAGTAAAAAATATTTTTATGGGGGTTCTTATGTCTCATAAAAATTGTTTGTTACGTCAGAATCTGAAGAAACTAATTCTGTATGGAGAAACAAAAAATCTCTCATTTCCGACGCGAATAGATTTTTTTTTTTTATTTCGAAATAAAGGTTCTTGTCTTGTGGGGAACGATGCACAAATTTTTGGAATCCGGTACCAACAGGTATAATCCCCCCCAGAACTACGTTTTCTTTCAAGCCTTTCAACCAATCAATGCGACCTCGTAGGGCAGCTTTTGCTAAAACTCGAGCAGTTTCTTGAAAACTTGCTTCAGATATGAAACTTTGGGTATTCAGGGAAGCCCTTGTTATTCCCAATAAGATTGCCCGATAATAGATCGATTCATCCAAAGCTCGTCCTGCTCGTTCCGCTCGCAATAGTCCGATTAATTCCCCAGGCGAAAAAACATTAGACATTCCATCTTCGGAAACCCGCACTTTTGATGTTACTTGGCGTATAATAATCTCTATATGTCTATTATGGATCTGTACCCCTTGGGATCGATAAACCTTTTGGATTTTATTAACCAAAGAGATACGACTTTGGGCTATGGTTAGCTCAGCTCCAATCAAGAATCCCCAAGGGACCCCAAGAATTCTTGGTATACGCTCATTCCAATCCTCAATTCTCCTTTCGAGATTCGGGGATAATGAATCAATTGAACGCGCTTCAAAGATTTGTTCCACTTTTGGAAGACCTTGCGTTATGTCACTAGATCTCGATTTTTCATATATAAACGTAACTAACCTATCTCCCTTGTAAAGGATTTCTCCATAATGACCATTAACAGTTGCTCCTGTAGTGGCCAAATAAGGTTTAGCTGCTCTTATAACAAAGGAATTCATATTTACAATGAAAATTTGACCGGATTTTTTTATGTGCGATTTAAATAGACATACATTTTCACAAATAAATTGTCCAAGGTGAATTATTGCCAATGTCTCTTCCCAAGAATCATGATGGACAAAGTGACAATTCAAAAGGAATGGATCCAACATTATGTTACTATCGAAATTAGAAATCCTTTTATTTTCATCTATTAAAGAGTATTTAAGTTCTTGAAGTACTTGGAAGGTTTGTTTTAAATTGTCAACGAACAAATATTTTTTTAACAGGATTTTATTATGCGTTAGTAAATAGTAAGATGAAGAAAAATGCGATATACTAGCTACAATAGCGCCTAAGGGCCCAAAAATTTCTCGAATAGGAATTCTAGGATTCCATTCTTTTATCGCATTGGGATGTTTTGAATTCTTGAATAAACCAATTCGAGAACAGTTGGATGCCGACAAAATCATCAAAGAGTGGTATTCTTTATTTCGATTCAACAAAGTGCCAATAGCTTCTGGATGTTGGCTAAGTGATTCAATCTTCGCCTTGGAATAAAAAGAATTGATATTGGCGCGATCTAACCTATTATGGGGAATCGGTCCTGCACTTGTCCTACCATACCTTTTTCGTGTATACGAAATAGTGGACTTGACTAACTCAATTCTTAGGAAATCGCGAATAAGATCATTTGCTCTTACCTCAACAAGGGAAGCACCAGCCTTTTCTTTTTCTTCTTGTTCCCAATTCACTACTAAGCAAGTTCTAACAAATTGACTATTTGTGTGATAAATTCTTTGAGTTAACTTGCTATTTTCATGAGAAATAAAATTGACAAGTCGAATTTGGAGATTATTTTCTTCTTGCAAGAGATCCTGCGGGAAAAGTGTTGCTAAATTTCTTCCTTCGTCCATTTCATATGCCACTGTAGGGCGAACGGAAACAAAATACTTTTCCTTGCTCTTGAGAATTTTTTTCCGTTGAACATAGACCCAATTTTTCCTTTTTTTTGATTCCTTAGAATCTTTTTTTTGTCTTTCTGGCGGTATCAAACAGCCACCTAATATCTTATCCGCCTCTTCAGGAAAATGAATATCTCCGGAAAATATTTTGAGTTCCGTATGGCTTTTTTTTCTCTTCACTCGGACCAGTCCGCCTAGTCGACTTCTTGTATTTTTTGTGAGTTGTGTATTCACTCCAATAATACTATTGTCAAGTATCTTTAGGGATGAAGATCTCGGCAAGATATGAAGTTCTTGAAGAATGAAAAAAAACCGATCTACTTCTTTTTGGTATTTTAGACTAAATTCTTTTGTTCCTCGATGCTCAATCAAACCCTCTTTTTTTAAGATGGAATCTTCCTCTGGGCTCTCGTATTCGTCCTCTGAATCTTCTTCTGAGTCTTCCTCTAAAGTACCATATTTTTCCTCTGCGCTTTCCCCGGGGCTGCCATATTCGTCTTCTGAGTCTTCCTCTAGAGTTCCATATTCGTCCTCTTGGGTCCTATATTTGCTCTCTGGGCTCCCATATTCCTCTTCTGAGTCTTTCTCTAAAGTCCTATATTCGTTCTCTGGGTTCCCATATTCGTTTTCTGGGCTCCCATATTCGTCTTCTAGGGTTTCATATTCGTATTCGTCTTCTAGGATTCCATATTTAGATTCTTCTAGGGTTTCATATTCATATTCGTCCTCTCGGGTCCTGTATTCGTCTTCTAGGGTCTCATATTCCTCTTCTGAGTCTTCCGCTCGAGTCCTATATTCTTCTTCTAGGGTCCTATATCTAAATTTAACAATTCCTGAACCCTTTTTATCTTTTCTGTATCGGGGATCGTCAAAATAAGCAAAAATAGTATTTCTACGTAAAACACCCATAAGGGGGATTTCAATCGAAATCCCAAAACAGGATATTAGTTCTTTCTCTTGTTCTTGATGATATTGTAATGGAATGACGAACCTATTTCTTCGCTTTTTCGCCAACAAATCTGAATTATCTTGAAAAATAGAAGGATAGATAAAATTCCAATGGCCATTGGACATGATTCGATCCGACGTTGAATAATCAAGAATTTCCCTATCTTTTTTACCATAAGTATTCATTTGATCTTGATCCTTGTGGAGTGAAAAAGACGCTATACTGGATCTGCACATACTTACTGACAATATCCATAAATGGCTTGTTTTTGGTAATCGGCGAAGATTACCATATTGATATTCGGGCGCATGGTAAACATCAGTACTCCAGTGCATTTCGCCGTCTGATTCAGAATAAATATGCTTTTGTACCCTTTCTTTAAAATGTAAAGTGGACGTTCCGGCACGAATCTCCGCAATTACTTGTTCGGATTTTACATATTGATCATTTTGCACTAGAATCAAGCTTTTTGAGGGAATATTCACACTATATAGAATATCTTGACTCTGAATAGTTACATGCAAGTCTATATAACATAGAAAAGCAGGCTGCCCATGACGGGTACGTGTGGGGTGAACCAAATTCTCATTGAATTTTATTTTTCCATTCGAAGGGGATCGTACAAGGTCGGCAGTACCCCCTGTGAATACTCCGCCAGTATGAAAAGTTCTTAATGTTAGTTGAGTCCCTGGCTCCCCAATTGATTGACCTGCAATAATACCTACGGCTTCTCCCAATTCGACCAGATCACTATGAGTAGGACTCCGGCCATAGCATAATTGACAGATCCAAGAAGTGCTTCGGCAAGTAAAGGGGGTTCTAATATATATTGGTTGTGCTCGAAATGGTTGTGCTCGAAAGGCAGTTATGAATCGATTGACTAATCCAATTCCAATATCTTGATTTCGCGCGGCAATGCATCGTGAACCGATATATATATCGTCTGCTAATACACGACCAATTAGTGTTTGGACAAAAAGTTTTTCCGTCATCCCATTTTGAGGACTTACAGAAATACCTCGGATAGTACCACAATCTCTTCTACGCACAATAATATGTTGAACTACTTCAACAAGTCTACGTGTAAGATATCCAGCATCTGCTGTTCGCACAGCAGTATCTACAACCCCTTTGCGGGCTCCATAGCAGGAAATTATATATTCTGTCAAAGAAAGTCCCTCGCGTAAATTGCTTTGAATAGGTAAATCAATCATTTGTCCTTGAGGGTCCGACATTAATCCTCTCATACCTACTAATTGGTGTACTTGAGATGCATTTCCTCTGGCTCCTGAAAAAGACATTAGATAGACTGGATTAGAAGGATCCGTTATCCGAAAATTTGAATTCATTTCTTGTTTCAAATATTCACTTGTCGCATACCATATCTCAACAGATTGGCGTAATTTTTCTACCGCGTGTACAGCCCCATAATAATAGTGTTTCTCCAAAAGAAAACTCTGTTGTTCCGCGTCTTGGACTAACCATCCCTTAGAGGGTATTGTTAAAAGATCCTCGATTCCTAACGAAATCGATGTAGTAGTGGCTTGATGGAAGCCCAGAGTCTTTAGTTGATCCAGTATATGGGATGTATATCCCATTCCAAAATGATCTATTAATCTGCTAATAAGTCGTTTCATACCAGTTCCGTCTATCTCTTTATTATGAAAGACCAGATTGGCCCGTTCCGCCATACATAAGTACCCCCTTTTCGGCTGAGTAGGATTCGACAATTGCTGAGTAGGATTCGACAATGGGCCTGAGTCAGTGATTCGAAAATTTAATTAACTTAATTGCCTCAATCTCAATCTGGATTCGCGTGGCAAATAATGATGATACTAGGGAAATCGGAATGCCCCCCGAAAGGGGAGGGGCATCGCCGAATCTAACTTTCTTGTTTAGGTAGTGTATGAATAGGCCTGACTAAATCCTTGTATGGCTTCCTCTATTTCTCTATAAAAAGAAATATGACCAAGAGTGGTTCGAATGTATATCGAACGAATTTCTTTTTTTCTATTTCCCATTATTAGATAGTGGGCATAAATCTCATGATAAGTCCCCAAAGATTCATATTGAACTTCAATCGGAACTTCTCTTGACCCAATGACGCGTTGATCCAGGTTCCATCGTAGCCACAAGGGACTATCTAAACTGATTAGTTTTTGTCTATAAGCTCCCAGTGCATCATAAGAACTAGAAAAATGGGGTTCTTTATCTTTCCTATATTTAAAATTATTATTATTATTGTAATTTACTTTTAGATTTGGGTAGTTTCTGCAACTATTATATCTATTTGCACAAATACCTCGACGCTTTCCAATCGTTAATACATAAAGCCCGATAAGCATGTCTTGGGTTGGTACGCAAATAGGATCCCCAATAGCGGGAGATAAGAGATTCATATGAGAAAACATAAGTAAACGGGCTTCTGCCTGAGCTTCCAAGGATAAAGGTAGATGAACAGCCATTTGATCTCCATCAAAGTCCGCATTGAAACCCTTACACACTAATGGGTGTAAAGAAATAGTACGCCCCTCTACTAAAGTGGGTTGAAAGGCCTGTATGCCTAATCTATGCAGGGTAGGTGCTCTATTTAACAGTACAGGATGTCCCCGCATAACTTCTTGAAGTATTTCCCATACAATGGGTTCTTTTTCCCAAATTTTCCTTTTAGCAATCCTTACATTAGAAGTGGCGCGTTTCGTGATTAAATCGCGAATTACAAATAGCTGAAAAAGCTTTATTGCTATCTCTAGAGGTAATCCACATTGATGTAATGAAAGCGAAGGACCCACAACAATGACAGAACGCCCCGAGTAATCGACCCGTTTCCCAAGCAGAGTCTCGCGAAACCTTCCCTCTTTACCTTCAATTACATCTGAAAGTGATTTGTATACTTTATTGTGACCATCCCTCGTCGGTTGCCCGCGGGACCCACTATCAAGAAGTGTATCCACGGCTTCTTGTACCAATTTTTCCTGGCACATTACTAAATCTGCTGGCGCTAATTCACTTCTTTTTAATAGATAGGCAAGATTGTTGTTCCGACGGATAACTCTCTTATAAAGTTCATTAATGTCTGAAGTCACTACTTTATCTCCAGACCTATAAACAATAGGTCTCAATTCGGGAGGAAGAACCGGTAATAAGCACAAAACCATCCATTCTGGTTCTACATTTGTTTGAATAAAATGTTTCGCCAATTGCATGCGTCTAATCAAAAAAACTTTTCTTATTCGTCTTTTTCTATCTTCCCACTCATCTCCACTATACCCCTCGTCTTCTAATTCCTTCCATTCGACCAAAGAATTCTCTATAATAATTCGCAAATCCAAATCTGCTAATTGTTCTCTAATAGCACCTGCTCCTGTCGCAATTTCCCGATTTCGAAATGTTGCAAAGCCTGGGGTAGAAAAAAAGGGAGAAATGCTGTGGTTACAGGATGCAATTTCCTCTTCGAATAAACCTCGTAATCGTAAAAAAGTGGGTTTTTTAGTGCTGGGCCTAGCAAAAGAGAAATCGCAGTATACTAGGCCCTCCAACTTCTTAAGAGGTTTATCTAAAAGATTCGCGATATAACTAGGAAGACCTTTCAAATACCACACATGAGTCACGGGACATGCGAGTTTGATGTATCCCATTTGATATCTTCGTATCCGAGAATCCACAAATTCGACCCCGCATTTTTGGCAAAATCTTTCGTCTTCGTTTTCAGCTCCGCTCGCTCGAGAATTGCCACAAGCGCAAATCCCGCTTTTTATGGGTCCAAAGATTCTTTCGCAAAACAATCCATCTTTTTCTGGTTTATCGGTTTTATAATGAAAAGTAGAGGGCCTTGTGACTTCGCCAACGACTTCTCCATTAGGTAGGTTTTTGTTAGCCCAAGCCTTTATTTGTTGAGGGGAAACGAGTCCAATTTGAAGTTGTTGATGTTTATATTGGTCAATCATAAAATAGAAATAAGAAAAGAATTTATATTTATTCCGATCAAACTTCCTCCCTATTAACCTGGAAGTTCTTTTCAGATACAAGGAAATGATTCAGTTCTAGAGCCAAAGATCGTAGTTCTCGAACGAGCACTCGAAAAGATTCTGGAGGATCCTCATGATTAGGTATTCTTTTTCCCCAGATCGTAGCATTAAGTATTTCTTGGCGAGCTATAAGATGGTCAGATTTATAAGTAAGTATCTCTTGTAAAATATGAGCAACACCAAATCCTTCTAAAGCCCAAACTTCCATTTCTCCTACTCGTTGTCCCCCTTGCTTGGCTCTTCCTCTAACCGGTTGTTGTGTAACAAGTGAGTAGGGCCCAGTAGAACGCCCATGAATTTTCTCATCAACTTGATGAATTAATTTTAAGATATAGGACTTCCCTATTAGAACAGGTTGCTCAAAGGGGTCGCCTGTTCTTCCATCAAATATTCTGCTTTTTCCCGGGTACTCGGGTTCAAATACCCATGGATTTTTTGTTTCTTTACTGGCTTCATATAATTCTGAAAACACAAGTTTTCTTGAAGCCTCTTGCTCATATCTCTCATCAAAGGGTGCTATTCTATAATGTTTCTTTAGCAGATCCCCCGCTAATCCGAGCGAGCTTTCAAATATTTGTCCCACATTCATTCGGGAGGGTACTCCTAAGGGATTGAAGACCATATCAACGGGTGTTCCATCTTGCAAATAGGGCATATCTTGCCTAGGCAAAATTTTGGAAATGATCCCTTTATTCCCATGTCTTCCGGCTACTTTATCCCCAACTTTGATTTCACGTTTCTGTAAAATATATACACGAACCATTATGTCGAGCGGGTCCCTTTGGATCCATTTCACATCGATAACGCGCCCTCTTCCACCTATAGGTAATTTCAGAGAAGTTTCTTTTGAAGTGGAAACCTCAAGGCCAAATATGGCCCGTAATAATCCAGCTTCCGCGATATAAGATGATTCGCTCGCTATCTGAGGCGTTAATTTACCTACTAAAATATCACCAGTTTCTACCCAGGATCCCAACCTAACAACTCCATTTCTGTCCAAATTGCGGAGTAAATGTTCTTCTAGATGTGGTATTTCTTTAGTGATTTTTTCAGCGGAGCCCTGGCTTGTCGTATCCGTCTGAATTTCATATTTCCGGATGTGAAAAGAGGTATAAATATCTTCATATACCAAACGTTCGCTAATTAGTACTGCGTCTTCAAAATTGTAACCTTCCCATGGCATATAAGCTACTAATACGTTTTTTCCTAAAGCAAGTTCGCCCCCAATTGTAGCAGCTCCTTCTGCTAAAATTTGTCCTTTTTTAATGGATTTACCCCGTGGAACCCGGGGTTTTTGGTGCATACAAGTATTTTTGTTAGAGCGACGGTGGTTAACTAAAGGAATACTTATAGTCTTCCCACTACTTGATAAAAGTATCTTATGACTATCAGTAGAAATGATCTTTCCCTCGCGTTCGGCTATAATGGAAACCCTCGAATCTAGAGCTGTTTGGCGTTCCAATCCAGTTCCAACAATGCATTTCTCGGACCGAGAAAGCGGAACTGCTTGGCGCTGCATATTAGAACTCATTAAAGCCCGATTCGCATCATTGTGCTCAATAAAAGGAATGAGAGAACCCCCAATAGAAAAATATTGGAAAGGAAAAATACTTCTAACATGAATCTGTTCCCATGCAATAGTCAAGAATTCTTGACGGTATCTAGCCGGAACAACCTGTTCTTCCTGAATACCTTGATTCAAGGACAAAGAATTTCCTGCTGCTATCATATAATATTCATCTCTATTTGGTGATAGATAAACCACCTGTCTCTCTTTTTTTTCTTTTGCTTTCTCAGCAGATATTTCATAAAACGGACTCTCTATGGATCCCCACAAGTGATCAATTCTCGCATGAATTGTTAAGGATCCAGTAAGTCCAACATTGATTCCTTCAGACGTGTCAATTGGACAAATACGCCCATAGTGACTCGGATGAATATCTCGGCTCCGAAAACTTGCGGTTCTCCCCGTCAACCCTCCAGGACCTAAACAACTCACTTTTCGCCCATGAACAGTTTGTGTCAATGGATTCGTTTGATCAAAAACTTGAGATAACGGGTATGTGCCAAAAAAGGTCTCATAAGTAGTTATTAATAAAATTGAAGTTGAAGTTGGAGTTACCAAAGTTTGGGGAGTCGGTTTCGATTGACGTATGAATACTCTACGAATAGTTTTTTGAACTGCATGTTGTAAACGACCAAGAGCCAATCCGAATTGATCTTGTAACAGATCCGCAACCGAACGAATACGTTTATTTTTCAAGTGATTCATATCGTCATCGTCAAGTATACCCGTTCCAAATTTCATTCCAATCAAATGATCCGTAGCGGCCAATACATCTCGTGGTAACAAGAATGTATTGTTCTGAGGAATATCAAGATTAAGTCTCCGATTCATATTTCGTCGACCAATCCTTCCTAATTCACATTTTTGTTGAAAAAATTTCTTTTGTAATTCCTCGCATAAGGACTCCGAAAATACCAGGTCCCCACCTACACAAGCAAATTGTTGATAAAACTCCAAAATAGCTTTTTCTTTTGACTCAATCCTCTTCTTCTCTTTAGCATTCGGGAAAGACAAGAAAATTTCAGGGTAGGAAACATTATCCAGAATTTCTCTTAGATTCGAACCCATAGCTGATGATAGAACTAGAATAGATATCTTTTGTTTTCTACTCACGCGAGCCCATATCCTTTCTTTTTTATCAATTGCTAATTCCGATCTCCCCCCCCAATCTGATATTATAGTGCCAGTGTAGATAGAAATTCCCTTATGATCTAATTCCGAGCGGTAGTAAATACCAGGACTTAGCAATATTTGATTGATCACAATTCGGTATATTCCATTTATAATAAAGGTTCCTAAGGAATTCATTATAGGAATGTTTCCGATAGAAATGGTTTGCTTTTGCACATCGAAACCAAAAATTAATCTCGCAGATACATATAATTCGGAAGAATAGGTGAGTGATTCATACACAGCATCTCTTTCTTTTATCGAGGGTTCTAGCAGTTGATATCCTTTCGCAAATAATTGAAATGCAATTTCGTGATCTGGATCTTTAATTGTTGGAAACTTGTCAAGTTCTTCTGCCAAGGCTTGATTAATGAACCTACAAAATCCCTCGAATTGGATCTGACTAAATCCGGGTATTGTGGACATTCCCTCGTTTCCATTCCGGAGCATCTTAATCTTAAGTTTCCTGTTTATCAAAGAAAAATTCCATTATCAGCTCACTCTTCATCAATCCCTATGGATCGATCTAGCAATCATGGAATCTATATTCTGTTTACTGAATCACATGAAATTCTAGGGAACTCCACATACGTATTTCATATATGTATTTCATACATATGAATAGAGACCATTTGGACGAAAGTTCGAGTTTGCCAGGGGTACAAATGAAATGAAAATGAATTGATAAAACATTCCTACAAAAAAAATTCTGCCACTTATACTTTATGTTATGATATTCTAATCAGATTGGATGGCAAAGATTTCTCATTTTATCTCCTTTCTATGAATGTAATAAAGCCGTAATATAATATACTAGAAAGTTTGACTTTACTTCGATTTAGAATAGCGTGCTTACTTTAATTTCTCAAAATAATTTGAGGGTTCTTTTTTATTTCGGATCGGAGTAGTATAATTGCTAGAAAATTCAGTATTTCATTGTGGAATTCTAAAATAAAGTAAGTCCCTTTTTTAAGTACATGCCAATCTAGTTATCCACCTCTCCCCATATCCATGCTTTTCTTTTATCGTAATTTCACTTGGGTACGCCAAGATAGTCAGGTTATACTCTATATCAGAGCAAATTTCCTTTTTTTATTCAAGATATTTAATTTAATACTTTGAAAAATTAAAGCATGATTCCCCATAGAGATATGTACATAAAGGGGATCTTTGGATAATAATGCTGTTCGGACCTAAAGTTTACCTATACACGGATTAAGCATAAAGCCATAATATTTTATTATGCCATTGAAGGGGGGGGAGATAATACCGATTTAAGAGTAGTTCACTACTGCAATAAAAAAAAGAGAATTCTAGTTAACGGTTCCAATTTATTCTGAATTTTGCAGCCTGTGAATAGAAATCCACTTTTTCTTCTTTTTCATCTCAATAGAAAGAAATGGGAAGTTTTATTGTGTTAACAATGTATGTTTTAAGATAGAATCTATCGAGGAGAATAATAGAAACTGGATCAAAAAAAGCAGGAATAGATTTTTTGAAAAAGATTGGAAAAAAGTAAGTAGAATTATATTCAAAATAAAAGGGGCTTTTCGTAAGAAAACGTGGATGAATACTTGCTGTTTTCTAGATTTTTGATCGGATTTTTTGGCGGCATGGCCAAGCGGTAAGGCAGGGGACTGCAAATCCTTTATCCCCAGTTCAAATCTGGGTGCCGCCTGATCAATAAAATACTTAGGTTTTTTTTATAGTGCTGATCGAATTCGATAAATTTTTACTTCGCATAAGTTCGGGCAAGAGAGTAACTGGGCCTGCCGATACTGGGTTTAGAGAAACCATACCATAGTTCTATCCTCAAACTAGGGTTAGGGTTTGTTTTGACGGTAGTGGCCAAAATGGTTATCAATAGGGGTGAGGTAGTGTTTCCTTATTCTTTTATTATATGAATTTGAATTGGTTCTTAATTGAGATTCGATTTGATAATTTTAAAATACGAGGATAAGATGTCAGAAATCTTGGTATCCAAAGAAAGGTCCCTAAGGGGCATTCTTTTTTTTTTTCAATCTAAGATTCAAGAAGGGACTCCACGAAAGAATATCAAGACTTACTAATTATTATACATTTTTTTATCGTACATCTTATGTTACCTACATACACTAAAGTAAGGACTACTTAATTCTAACGAGAATCAGATTAAATAGGTCGATCAAAAATCAATTTAGGAGTTGTATTATGGATAAAATCTCTTCATTCTTTCATAGAATGATACAAAGCAAGGCTGCAGGGTTTAGGTCAAAAATAAACATTAGGTAAGGTAGGTATCCAATAAATATTTATCTATCGATAATTTTATGGTATATTCGGGCGTCCTTTGCTTAAAAAAAAAAAAAAGAGTAACAAAAGGAATAAAAAATCTTCCTATTCCCGCTTCTTCTATTCAGGACATCATTCCCGTACTCTTTCTTTTTTAAGGAAAAAAGGGCTATAGTATCTCGTATTTTTAATGCTCTCTAATTCTACCAGAATTCCTATAAGAATTTGTTAGGAGTAAATTCCTTGAACTGATTGATCCATGGCCTTAGGGCGGAATCCCTTTTTGACTCTGTACCCTTGATTCCACTATGATTATTGATCAATAGTAGAATAATCCCTTCATAGAAATAGGAGACATAATTTAGATGGATATAGTAAGTCTCGCTTGGGCTGCTTTAATGGTAGTCTTTACATTTTCTCTTTCACTAGTAGTATGGGGAAGGAGTGGACTCTAGGGATACTACTAATTGATTAAGTAATCAAATTGTTGTATCAATTCTTTTCTTTAATGGATCATTTTGCATTAATCATTTTGTCAAACGTTATTCTTTAATCTTTTTCTTTAGTTTTGTTTCACTCCTGTAAGAAACTCTTGTATTGTAAGTTGTAATGTAAGAAAGAGCCATTATACCAATTCAGAATTTCTACTAGAAATGACGAATGGTTAAAAAAAGTTCTATACATAAGAAAATTAGACTTTCTTCCACGGAACTATTCACGGCATATCACACATTTTCCATTTCCTTTTACTTTTTACTATAGTCTATTCTTCATATTATTTTTCTTTCCTTCCATGGATTCTTTGGTCAAGAATTGTCTTAGATTTTTTTATTTTGACCTGATTGAAATTAAGTGGATGCAATGAAAAAAGAAATTGAATTAGACTACTTAACTATTTCAATCTACTAATCTATTCTATGTAGATTCAAAGATAATATAATAGAAAGAATCTAAAGTGTCGTAGAAAAAACTATATGTAGTTCTTTCTACCACACTTTAAGATTCCAACCAGATCCTTTCATTTAAGACTTGGATTTTTTTTATTTAATCCCTTTTTAATTTCTTCAATGATTAATTGGAATTCCAATTAATTATTTTGGCTGACTGTTTTTACATAAATAATAAGTAAAAAAGAAGTAGGAACTAGAATGAACAGTGCAGTAGCAATAAATGCGAGAATATTGACTTCCATAACCTCTTTATTTTTTATTTTCACAATAACTCGGGATGTAATCCCATGGAGAGGAAAAAGGGGTATCTTGTAAATTCAAGGGTAGGGCTTGCATTCTGATAATACTGAATCAATTCAATATTATGAATATCGGATCTATCAAATCAATTCATGGATGAGAGTTATATTTCACGGATGAGAGTTATATAGTATAACATAGGAAGATCCTCTATCCACACTAAGACCAAAATGGGTTTTTTGATTGGATTAGGAATTCCCTCTTTTTTAATCCTTTTCTACTTTTTCTTTTCTATATCTCTAACCCACGAGCTTTCTTAATCTTATACTTTCTTAATCTTATACAATTTCCCTTCCTTTTTCTTATAGTTATACATACAATTATGTATGTATTATATGACCAACTTTCACTTTCTATGGGTCACATAGACATCCAAATAAGCAGTAGAAGTGAGATGGGGAAAAGAGGTCTGAAATAAAAAGGGAATACGATTTATGTATGGATTCCGGTAAAATACCGGTACTCTATTCCATAAGAGTGGAATAGGAAATTAAGATGAGGATGGTATCATCATAAAGAAAGATAGAGTAATATAATATCCTAAATTCTACTAATCCACATATCGTATGTGTGTCTTTCTTTATCGATTGGGAGTAGTGAAAAAAAAATTCCTATATGCCCTCCCTCCCTCTTTAATGAGAGATGCAAAATAAAAAAGTGAAGTAAGGGTGCCCTGTGGGTATTTGATCTTGCTCCCTGCCCCTTTTTTTCATGGAAAAAGGAAATATCAATTTCTCCATTCATTGAACCCTAGTTCGGGACTGACGGGGCTCGAACCCGCAGCTTCCGCCTTGACAGGGCGGTGCTCTGACCAATTGAACTACAATCCCCGCGGGGTGTATGGCATACCCATTCTTAAATAGAACCATAAGAAGATTCGATTCGTCTTTCGTACTCTAAGAAATAGACGAATCATATACTACATACCCACATATTATATTATACGTGGGTATAGTGAGAGTGACATAACTAGTATGTCGTGATTTTTTATCACTAAAAATGGATAATAATCCAGCCTTCAATAAGAAAAACTCTTTTGTTTGTAAGAAAGGAATGAGAGAGATATGGATTAGAAAAAAAAATTTCCCTTTTTTCTTTATCTTTTATTTCTATAGATCAGACATTTTATTTTATGGAAGAAAAAACAAAAGGATTTAGTTCATACTCACGAAGCCCTAGATTTTTGGTTTGGGCCGAGCTGGATTTGAACCAGCGTAGACATTGTCAACGAATTTACAGTCCGTCCCCATTAACCACTCGGGCATCGACCCAGGAAGAATTTATTCTAGGGTTTTTGCTAATCTATGATTAACCTCCTTTCATAATACTCCCTACCCCCAGGGGAAGTCGAATCCCCGCTGCCTCCTTGAAAGAGAGATGTCCTGAACCACTAGACGATAGGGGCATCACTAGACGATAGGGCCATATACAACCGCTCGTGATTATACTATAATCATAGTATGAGCAGTTTTTTGGAATTGTCAATATACTCGAAAAGTATAAATAGATCCAAAGCAAAGAGTTTTTCCAACTTTTCTGTTATGTTTTCATCTAGGATTTTTTTTAGTTGATCGTTATAGATTAATTCTCCGTGCTTCATTTAGTGTTCATACCAAAAATGCATCCATCCCGCACTAAGTCATAAAATTCTCTAAAAATATAGAGAAAGTTTCAAAAACAAAGAAAAAAAGTGAATCAATTTAGTAGAAAAGTACTCTATCAGATTCGAACCAACGACTTACGTCTTAGCACGAGATTACTCTACCACTAATTTAAAAAGCCCTTTATCGGATTTGAACCGATGACTTATGCCTTACCATGGCATTACTCTACCACTGAGTTAAAAGGGCTTTTTATTTAATTCAAAAATTAGCCACTTGGATTTCCCATTATGGGTCTACTGCATAATGTACATATTATATATATAATATATAGAGATAGAGAGAGAGACATTATGTAGAGATTGTATATGTATATATCGATATCTTGAGAGCTCAAAATAAAATTAATAAAAAAAAACATACCCTACATAACATATCCAACTCTTCTTGGTTCAGGGTTTTCCGTTTCCGAAGACTAGTAAAATAGGCGGATTCTGGAACCCCAAGGATTCAACGGTATATGGATATGGAAAATATAAGATTTCCGATCCTAGCGGGAAAAGGCGGGGAACAGATACCCAATAGGATATAGGATCCTTGGGAGGAACTTTTGGTAATGGCCTTGATCCTCTATGCTATTTTTTATGTGTTCTTAGTTCTATTGAACTTTTTGCATTCTTTTAAACAAGAATCTAATAAACTAGAATTGAGTCAGTGGAAAAAAGGAGAGAGAGGAAAGTGTTAAATGGAGAGAGTCGACTAATCAGAGACTTTTAGGATCTTCTTTACATCAGGTAAATCTGTCGGCCCTGTCCGTTTTTTTCTTTAAGTTACGACTCTTTGCTGCTTACTTCTATCAAGCCATAGGGAAAGTCTATGATGAATTTGGAAAACTCATCTCACTCTTACTCTATGGCTCGGACTTAATGGGGGAAGAAAACATCTTCCATAATTTCTTTTTTGTTCAATTCTGGACAAAAAAGAAAAGGAAAAAAGGAATTTATAGGGACAGTGTTACCCCCTATATCCCCTAGTTTATATTGTAGGAATAATAAAACAATTTAGCAGTCTGACACACTTACGTCCTTGCAAAGTAAATAATTATTATTGTAGTCGTAACCGTAGAATAGGATCCTAATCAAAATAAATACATTTGGTTCAGGCGCTATTAGCATGGTAAGAAAAGATTTTTTTTACAGACCAGAGGGGCTATCTAAATCCTAAAGTAAAGGCGAGCGATCGAAGTAGAAGTACCAACGGCTCAGTGTCATGAACCTTCTCCATCTGATTCAATAAGGGGGAATTAGCCTTCTTGTCAAATGGCTATCCTTGACAAAGGGTACCATTTATACCATAATCTACAATGTAGCGGGTATAGTTTAGTGGTAAAAGTGTGATTCGTTCTATTAATAACTGAATTTGAAATGATATACTTAAGGCATCCTTAAGTTTTTTATTTTTATATTCCGATGAAAACTTTAGTTCTTATAAAGGATTAAATCCTTTTCCTCTCAATAGCATATTGAGGAAGAATATACATTCTGGCGATTTGTATCCAAAGACTAATTTAAATTGCATCCAAAATAAAAATAGGATTATGAGTACAGAGTCGCGAAGCATAATTTTGCATTGGATTAAGTATTCCAATTTTGAAAATATGAGTAAAGGATCTATGGATGAAGATACAAAAAAGTTGATTTCCAATCGTAACTAAATCTTCTTAAAATAAGGAATAAGGAAGCCAAATAGCTAAAAAACGATAGTTTTGGTTTACTAGAACCATCCGCATATTGTTTCAGCTCGGTGGAAACCCAATTCTTTTCCTCAGGATCTCTTGAATGAAATTAGGGAACGAAGTAAGTAGATTAGATGAATTTAGATAGAATTTCTATCTCCTACTCTATAAGGATCATCTAGAAAGCGGAGAGCTTTGGTTCCATTCAAATAGAAAAGCTGACATAGATGTTAAGTGGTGAGAATATCCATAAAGGAGCCGAATGAAATCAAAATTTCATGTTCGGTTTTGAATTAGAGACGTTAAAAATAATCAACCAACGTCGACTATAACCCCTAGCCTTCCAAGCTAACGATGCGGGTTCGATTCCCGCTACCCGCTCCATTCTGTATAAAAGGAGTATTCTATTTGTCTAGACATGTTAGAGGCTTGTATTCAAGCCTTTTTTGTCCACCAGTTTCTGGTACTCCAGAGCGGAGTAGAGCAGTTTGGTAGCTCACGAGGCTCATAACCTTGAGGTCACGGGTTCGATTCCCGTCTCCGCACTTAGCAGTCTGTATAAAAGGACTATTCTATTTCTCTAGATATGTATGGTAGAGGGGCGTATCCAACCCTTTTTTATTCATTAGTTCCCGGCCCTAGAGGGCAAAATTGAGCAGTTTGCGAAGTCACTTGCCTTCAAAAAAAGAAGGCGCAAGGCCTCTCCCTACCCTGCAGAAAATAAAAATGAAACGAAAGGGACAGTCTACCTCTCCCTTCCCTTTAAAAAAAGTTTGCCCGTTGTTTGTCTCAGTTAATACCCAATTTTTGGAGCTCTGTTGGCGAGTTCTATTTCTGCCTCTGGAGCGCCCTCTTTTTTTGAGTGGGATGCAAAGGAAGGGTAAGATAGTAAGGGATACGGCACTAGACTAACACCTAATTAATACTTAATTTAATATAAGTAGTTAAACAGTTAACTAGACTAAACTTTTTATCATAGTACTTTGATAAATTAAGCGGGCGAGCGGCGGGAATCGAACCCGTATCTTCTCCTTGGCAAGGAGATATTTTACCATTGAACTACGCTCGCTACGGTATATATTTTATAGCGTATATCCGCCTGGGTCGACCTTCTATGTCTGGGTCGACCGTTTCATTTCATTTTCTATTATATTAGAGTTTTCCTTTTTTTATTATCTGTCAATGAATATTCTAATGGGAATGGAATTTCATAATACTGAAAGAGAAGAGCTAGCAATTCGGAACGCAAATTGCGTTTTAATACGTCTCACTATTCTAATTTTTTAGAAGAAATGGCCTTTATTATTTCTTTTTTATGGGGTTAATAAATATTAACCAAATTTCATTTAAGAAATGAGAGAATTCAGAATAGCTACGAGAAAGACTAGTCCAATCCATAATGATGTACCGGAAAATACAACATTTTTATTATTTGACCAACCATCAGGAGAAGCAAATACAAGGGGTACACTAATTACTAAGACTGAGGAAGTCGCAATTAATGCAAAAACAGCTAATTGGAAAGCAATAGTCATATTTCTAATCCTCCAAGCTACCATCAAATAAAGTTGACTACATATTTGATCCCTCACTTAAACCAAAATTGTAAAAAAATACAAGAAGTAGGAGGGGTTTAATCATGAATCCATTGATTCTTCTCTTTAATTCAAATTTATTACTTAAACCGCTTTTTTATTTGGATATGGGGGTGAGAAGAGATTATTTACTCTTTATTTCACAAGCGGGTATAGCGGATCCTGTATCCGTGTATACAGTATACAGAGATATATCGAAAAGGAACTTGTATCTGATATCTTTCTAGAGGCTAATAAATCTTTTTATTTTTTATATGGCTATGTTCTATTTGTAGGAGTAAAATAAGGATTAGGCTGTGGAGAGATGGCTGAGTGGTTGATAGCTCCGGTCTTGAAAACCGGTATAGTTCTAGGAACTATCGAGGGTTCGAATCCCTCTCTCTCCTTTTGCTTATTGAATACGTTTGTTTCTTTCATTTTTATTTATTTTTTTTTTCTGTCCCTTATCTTTCTTTCATAAAAAGGAATGAATGGCTCGGCTAGATGGAATAACCGAGCCAGAACAGAAAAAAAGTAGAACAGGTATAAATAAGAAAATCTTAGTTAAGAGGGTTCATGTAAAGAACAGGTTCCAAATCACGATCGATTCCCTTTTCAAAACCTGCTGCAGCAGCTCGGGCTCTTCCTGCATGCCATAAATGGCCCACAAAAAAGAAGAATCCTAGAACAAAATGAGAAGTTGATAACCAACTTCTAGGAGAGACATAATTAACTGCATTGATCTCGGTAGCTACGCCACCCACGGAATTTAAAGAGCCTAAAGGAGCGTGGGTCATATATTCTGCTGAGCGTCGTTCTTGCCAAGGTTGTATGTCTTTTTTCAACCTACTCAAGTCCAAACCGTTGGGGCCCCTTAGAGGTTCTAACCATGGAGCACGAAGGTCCCAAAAACGCATAGTTTCCCCTCCAAAGATAACCTCCCCAGTTGGGGAACGCATTAGATATTTACCTAAACCTGTGGGTCCTTGAGCGGATCCCACATTAGCTCCAAGACGCTGGTCTCTAACTAGAAAAGTAAATGCTTGAGCTTGAGAAGCTTCTGGCCCGGTGGGTCCATAAAACTCACTCGGATAAGCTGTATTATTGAACCATACAAAACAACAAGCGATAAAACCAAAGACAGATAAAGCAGCTAAACTATAAGACAAGTAAGCTTCTCCAGACCATACAAATGCACGGCGAGCCCATGCGAAGGGTTTGGTTAAAATATGCCAAATTCCGCCAAATACACAAATAAAACCCAACCATACATGCCCACCAATTATATCTTCTAAATCATCTACACTAACAATCCACCCTTCTCCACCAAAAGGAGATTTTAGTAAATAACCAAATATAACACTGGGACTAAGGGTCAAATTGGTAATTTTTCTTACATCTCCCCCCCCAGGGGCCCAGGTATCATATACACCGCCAAAATAAAGAGCCTTGAGTACTAGAAGAAAAGCACCTAGACCTAACAAAATTAAGTGAATACCCAAAATTGTAGTCATTTTATTTCTATCTTTCCAGACATAACCAAAGAATGGAAAAGATTCCTCAAGAGTCTCGGGTCCCAGAAGCGCGTGATAAATGCCACCGAAGCCTAAGACTGCGGAGGAAATTAGGTGAAGTACGCCAGATACAAAGTACGGAAAAGTATCTAGAACTTCCCCCCCTGGCCCTACTCCCCAACCTAGAGTAGCTAAGTGTGGAAGTAAAATCAACCCTTGTTCATACATGGGCTTTTCTGGTACGAAATGGGCCACTTCAAATAGGTTCATTGCTCCGGCCCAGAATACGATTAATCCGGCATGAGCTACATGAGCTCCAAGCAGTTTACCGGACAAATTGATAAGTCTGGCATTCCCAGCCCACCAAGCAAAGCCGGTGGTTTCTTGGTCACGACCAGCTAAAACGAAAGTTCCATTAAAGAGCGTTTCCACGTGGTAGAACCTCCTCAGGGAATATAAGATTTTCATGAGGCTGATCCTGAGCTGCCATCCACGCACGAATACCCTCGTTTAAAAGAATATTTTTGGTGTAGAAAGTCTCAAATTCAGGATCTTCCGCTGCACGGATTTCCTGGGAAACAAAGTCATAGGCACGTAAGTTCAGAGCCAAGCCAACTACGCCAATAGCACTCATCCATAAACCGGTGACGGGTACAAATAGCATAAAGAAATGTAACCAACGTTTATTGGAAAAAGCAACACCAAAGATTTGGGACCAAAAGCGGTTAGCAGTGACCATTGAATAAGTTTCTTCAGCTTGAGTTGGGTTAAAAGCACGGAAGGTATTTGCACCATCACCGTCCTCAAATAGAGTGTTTTCTACGGTCGCTCCATGAATAGCGCATAGCAGAGCCGCACCTAATACTCCGGCAACTCCCATCATATGAAATGGGTTCAACGTCCAATTATGAAATCCTTGGAAGAAAAGGATGAATCGAAATATCGCTGCTACGCCAAAACTCGGCGCAAAGAACCAACCAGATTGCCCCAGTGGATAAATAAGGAATACAGAAACAAAAACAGCAATTGGACCAGAGAATGAGATTGCATTATAAGGCCGCAATTGAACAGACCGAGCAAGTTCAAATTGGCGTAACATGAAACCTATTAGTGCAAAAGCCCCGTGGAGAGCTACAAAAGTCCATAGACCGCCTAATTGACACCAACGAGTAAAATCTCCTTGTGCTTCGGGCCCCCATAGTAGCAACAAAGAGTGTGCTAAACTATTGGCAGGGGTAGAAACTGCTGCGGTTAAGAAATTACAACCTTCCAAATAGGAACTAGCCAATCCATGGGTATACCAAGAAGTTACAAAAGTTGTCCCTGTAAACCAACCCCCTAAAGCGAAATAAGCACAAGGAAAGAGCAATAGGCCAGACCATCCTACAAAAACGAAACGGTCCCTTCGTAACCAGTCATCCATAGTATCAAATAGATCATTTTCTTCTTTAGGAATTCTACCAAGGGCTATAGTCATAGTGATCCTCCTATTCAATTACTTCAACCATTTCCGAGCACCTCATATCACTTTCCAAGGCATATGATAGTTTTATTATCTGTGGACGATTTCTTTCTCGTTCAATGCCCTTTTTCAATGGTCTCGAAGAGAGAAATTTCCCATTTTTATCTATGGAGTCACAGTCACAACCGAGGTCGTGGTAAATCCATGAATTTGATTCGATTTGTTTTTCTTATACTATTTATTTGTTTTTCTTATACTATAGAAATAGAAATAAATTGTTTTTCTTATACTATAGAAAGAAATAAACCTTTGAATTCAGCATTATTCCAAGACTCCTATTTCAAAGTCTATCTTTTAAGGGAAAAATGCAAATAAAAGTAACCCTTCTTTTCCCATTCCCTCTCTATTGCATGGGTGGAAGAACTAAAATAATAGAGGATTCTGAAAAAAAAAAATGGACCTTCGAAATCCAATTTTATGTGTAGCGCAAAGGAGTTGCGATTTCTTCTTATTCCTATAGAACATCTAGTAACAAGAATATGAAATCGTAAATAGCGAAAAATTCTTGTCTTGCGCGGTCTAAGTCTAAGGAAATAAAAAAAATTCGCTTATACAATTTCATCTACATCGAATTTATATATCAGAATAGCGGATAGAGGCATCATTAAAGGAGTCAGGTCTACTTACTTTATGCTTCTTTCCAATTTTATGGTGGATTTGATAAGAACCCTTTTTGCTTTCTTGATAAATAATCGACAAAAAAAGCGTTTTTTTTATATAACCTGCTTGTTTTATTATAATTATAACAAGTCCTATATGGAAATGCCCGCTAAAGAGAAAATCTATTTGATTGTCTCTCGGCCAATATCGATTTTTAGAAAGAAAAAACAAGAATTTTCTTCTTTTTTTATTAACATTAAGAAAAAAGAATATAATTAAAATGGAATTGGCAATATAATTTTTATAGACTTTTGAAAGAAAAAAAAGGGGTTTTTTGCAACCGTTATTTCTTATTTCTTGCCTATATCATATCACGGAAACCTTTCGCTTTGGAACGTGGAGAGATGGCTGAGTGGACTAAAGCGGCGGATTGCTAATCCGTTGTACAATTTTTTTGTACCGAGGGTTCGAATCCCTCTCTTTCCGCTCCCTTGGATCATTTGGGACTTTCGAATTGGAAAGAATTCTGACCCCCGGATTTTCTCATAGATAAATGTACGAAACAAATCCAATAAGAAAAAAAAAAACTGAATTTTTACTCCTCGCGTCCAGGATTCCGTCCTGGGTCATTAGATAAGAATCCAAAGATAAAGAGTGAAACAAAGAATATCACTACTGTATAAACAAAAAGTTTGAGAGTAAGCATTACATAATCTCCAAGATTTTTTTTTAAGGAATAGATTACCAGTTTTTCCTTACCACACGGATCCACTAGGATGGTTTTTTTTTATACCTAAAAATGCAAAAAAGAATTCTTGAAAAAAATTGCAAGAATTCTTTTATAATAAGCACTCTTATCAATAGCAAAAATAGGGTTAGGTGGTTAGGTATTGTGTAGGTACCTTTAGGTACCTGCTCAACCTAGGTGCAGGGGAGTAGAAAGGCTGATCCAAATTTATTGCTGTAGCTACCCATTCAATGTAGAAGAATTTAAATTTTAGAATCGAAGGTTCATAATATAAAAATATAAAACTTCTCGGCTTTTACCCATTTTAAAATTTTTTTGGAATGAACACATCATTCAATTTGGCATACAGAGTACTAAAGATTTCATCGAAAACTTACAGCAGCTTGCCAAACAAAGGCTAATAGAAAAAAGAATAGAGGTATAACAGGCATAATATCCACGATTGGATTGAAAATAGCATAAGCTTCGGGTAATTTGGCAAAGAAAAAACTAGTAGGATAAAGAACAGAATTAAAACAGATACAGGTTAAACTAAGTATATTAGGCATAACAAGCATTTCATTCTTGTAGAGTAAATAATTGGATTTTTCTTGAGTTATTTTTTTAAGGGAAAGAAGGAAAAGGCAGATTCAAAATCTTTTTTCTTCGGACTTTCCCAAACACAAAATACCTCCTTGTATTCGCACTCTCAAATGAGAGTGGAATAAATTCGACTTTCATATAATATCTTAATAGAATTCCATGTAATGATCAATGCATTTTTTTGATTCTATATTATCCGCATGTGTAGAATACTAGCAAGAGAATATCCCTCCTTTTTTATGTAATTGAAATGGTATTGACGAATAACAAATAAACATACTAGTGTTTATTAGTGTCGCATAAAACCCGAAATGGGGCGTGGCCAAGTGGTAAGGCAGCGGGTTTTGGTCCCGTTACTCGGAGGTTCGAATCCTTCCGTCCCAGATTGTTTCTGATGAAACAAACGGTGAAATCATATAGTATTCCGTACGAGACAAAAGTTTATTAAAGAGAATAATGATATCTTATTCTTTCTCAGAAAACATAATAAAGTCTTAAGTCCAGTCAAATTGACTATCTTTATTTTCATGAAAAAATGGGATCTATCAAGCACATTCAGGATATGCCTCTACTATAAAATCACTTAGTCATATTTTTTTCTTCCTTTTGGTATTCGAGTTGAAGAAGTACGAGAATTCTATAACTACCAAAAACTTTCAATCTTTTCATTGGAATAGTTTATTTAGTTATTATAGTTAATTGTTTTTGGTACTGAAAAAATATATTACTACTAGAATTCTAATTCTAGTAATTAAATTAATTAAACTTTTTTGGAGGTTGATAGTTTATTTATTGAGGAAGAGTCAATCCTTCTTTTCTCACTTCAAGATTGATCATCTCGAGCCATCCGTTGAGGGTGGAAATTTAAGAATAAATAAGTTTTAAGCAAACTTGTTTAGTCGTCTTTTTCAAACTATGTTTCATTCATATGATAGAATTTTAATATGGGTTTAAATAAATTGGATCTTGGCGGAGGCTTCCCGGATAAATACTTACTTTCTTTTATCCATATTGCTCCATAGATAGCAAGTTTTAATTAGTATAAAAAAACTAAACCAATGACTATTCATGATTCCATCCATATTGGATCAATTCTCTATACCACTTTGCAATGAAAAGAGGAATGTTTGTTATGGTAAAACTTCGTTTAAAACGATGTGGTAGAAAGCAACGTGCGACTTGAAGGACATGATCGATTGTGGATTTTGCTATCCATCATTTTCCATAGTAATGAAAATGCTCTTGGCTCGACATAGCCTGTTCTATTCGTTCCGAACCAAATTTGCGCTGGGTTTAAGTAACATAGTACACGATGGAGCTCGAGAGGACAGAATTTTTTTTATCAAGGGAAAGAATCTAGGGTTAGTGAAAACTAATAAATTAGGCCAACTTTGTCAGTCTATCCTTAATATAGAAATAAATCGAAAGGTTAAAATAAGAAGAAAGTCCAATAAAAGTATATCAGAATCAATCCCTCTTATTAGATTTCTATAGAAGAGATAAATGCTTTATCGAAGGAAATAAGAAAAAAGGGTATGTTGCTACTCTTTTGAAAGAAAAAAATAGGAATTCCCGAAGTAATGTCTAAACCCAAGGATTTCACAAATCAAAGATAAAGGATTCCAGAACAAGTAAACACAATTTTCAATTGTCTCAACAACAGAGTTGGATTAGAATAAGGAATAAAAGTCAATTCGTTCGAAATGAGACAAAGAAAAGAGTTTAAAGACGACTCAAAAATTTTGGAAGGATTTTGCCTTCGAAGTTTGTCAGGCAAAATTAGCCCACTTGAGTCATGAGTATAAATGAAATTTGTTTTTTCTGTAAGGAAATTAATGCACGTCATAGTCTAATTTCTATTATTATCGACAGAAATTCGAATCATTTTCTCGAGCCGTATGAGGAGAAAACCTCATATACGTTTCTAGGGGGGGGCGTTGTTTATCTACATCTATCCCAATAAGCTGTCTATCGAATCGTTGCAATTGATGTTCGATCTCGAAGAGAAGGAAGAGATCTTCAAAAAGTAGGTTTTTATGATCCGATAAAGAATCAAACTTGTTTAAATGTTCCAGCTATTCTCTATTTCCTTGAAAAGGGTGCTCAACCAACAAGAACTGTTTATGATATTTTAAGGAAGGCAGAATTCTTTAAAGAAAAAGAAAGAACTTTGAGTTAATTGAAGAACTAAATGAATCAAAAAATAGGATAGGAGAAGATTATTAGTATTCCTAGTTGTCTAATTATTTAGACACAATTTACCTCTTTTTTAATCCTATTTGGATTTATATTATATCGTGCCAATCCAACATAAGCCCCTATTTTATTTACTTTTTCTATCTAATTTGTTTTCTTACCATTGTATTTCCATTGACAAAGGTCTATTGAACAAATAGAATTTGTAGATAGATGGGTCTCTTTATCCTCACTCCATATTCAATTTTTCCGCCTACACTTCGCTCAAATGATAAGGGTGTTCCTCTTGCATGTATTCTCATACAATATAATATATATTTTTTATAATATATATTTTTTGTTAATAAAAATCGCTAAAAATAAGGAGAATTTGGCCATCGTGATTAGGGTCGCTCTTTTTTTAACTTTACTTTAGTGGAATTTCACCGGACCTGTTCGTTTTGGCATTTGAGTGTTTTTCATGGTCGATAAAAAAAATCTTTTGATGTCTTGCTAGTTCAATGTTTTGACAGAAGCGCGCGGTGTAATTCCATTGATTTTTGGATTTCGATCGTATCTAAGATCCTTTTTTTATCTGGGTTGCTAACTCAATGGTAGAGTACTCGGCTTTTAAGTGCGACTATGATCTTTTACACATTTGGATGAAACAACAAATTCGTCCAGACTCTTGGTAGAGTCTAGAAGACCACGACTGATCCTCAAAGGTAATGAATGGAAAAAATAGCATGTCGTAATAAAATCAATCTTTTTTGAATGGAATCCAAAATTACGATTTTCTGGGTCTAATGAATAAATGGATAGAGCCTGGCTCCAATTCTGGTAAAATAAAAAGCAACGAGCTGAACTTCCTAATTGGAATGATTCCCCGCTCTAATTAGACGTTAAAAATAGATTAGTGCCGGATGCGGGGAAAGGTTGGGTTTTCC
>NW_028259461.1:14919925-14943239 GCF_056163025.1 Triticum urartu | reverse complement strand
TTGGAATATAAAGGACTAGTAAATAAAATCCTAGATAGGAAGTGGGTCGGTCTCAAAATAAATGAGTTGTTAGTTGTAGAATATTACTCTCGTCAGACTTGAACTTAACGAAAAAAGGAAAGGTTCATAGAATTTTCTTCCCCTTCCCCTTTCCCCGAACTAAATCGCCCTAAGACCATTACCATTAATTTGTATTTTCCCATCAACTAGCTAAAATTGATTAACCCTAGGATTAGGATCCTTTTTTCTTTTTTCCTCTATGTGTATTTTACATACCACAGTAATTTGCTATAGAGAATTTCTAATTTCTATTAAATCAAAATAAGATAATATAAGATATTATATTATTGCTGGAAAAAATTGTTATTTGATTTGATACATTGTGATCCTTAACGTTGATGAATTAAGAAAAACGGAAAGAGAGGGATTCGAACCCTCGGTAAACAAAAGTCTACATAGCAGTTCCAATGCTACGCCTTGAACCGCTCGGCCATCTCTCCTACATAACTTATTATGGAAAATAAACTGAGTGAATAGCGAGTTTTCTTATTCCTGCAGTACAGGTACAACCGCAACCACTCGGGGGTTCCATAGTTCTATTGGAAAAATTCCTTTTGATCTAAGTGGAAGGATACAGGATTTTTTACTAGAAATTGCGCTCGCTATAAAATAAAAGTTTTAATTTGGGTTTTCCCGCAACTAAAGAAAAAGAAAATGGAAGAATTCTTCTTATTGCATAATAAAATAAAGAAACCTTAGAATTCCGTTTGCATAAGATACGCTACACCATACTATCGAAATCAAAAATAGGGTATGAGACAATTAATAACTTTGAAAACACGAAATAGTTGATAACATAAGTTGTTGTTCAGAAATAGGAAAGTGGAATGAAATCCAGTCTTAGTCAAATATTTCATATCTCTTCGTGTCCAAGCAGAAGGAAAAGGATACAATTTGAGCTGAGCGGAAAATCCATATCTCTCTTATCCATTTAAAGCATATGGATTTAGAGTAGAGCATATGGATCAATCTATTTATAATTATAAGAATCGAATGTGTTTGTTTTTATGTTATTTTGTGAAGGAATGAAAACAATTCTATATAGAATGGGTTGGGAATTATGCCTAGATCCCGTGGAAATGGAAATTTCATTGATAAGACCTCCTCAATTGTAGCCAATATTTTATTGCGAATAATTCCGACAACCTCAGGAGAAAAAAAGGCATTTACTTATTATAGAGATGGTGCGATTTGACTCTTTTTTTTGCTTTTTTTTAGCCCTACCTATACCTCAGTCTTACGAAAAAGAGAGGGGGGTTGGCATAGAGAGAACCAAATTTGTAAAGCAAACAAACCCACGCTTCGGGAAGGTGAGGCGAACTAACAATTCCTTCCGTCGTGTATCCTCGATTGATGCGGCTTCAGATACTTCAATTGTAGATTTGAGTATTGAGCGAAAGGTTACACCTACAGGATATGGTATGGTATGGATTACAGGCCAATCCTACTCTATTAGTATCCGTAGGCAGCATAGGGGAGAAAAGCACTACACCTAGAAATAGGAATCAACAAGAGAAAAACTTTGTTAGAAATTACCCCTTTCCTGATCGGTATCAGGGCTGGGAAGAATGGTTGGGATAACAAACAACCATCAGGTTTGTACTTTGGATACCCCTATAACCATCAAAGATCGTTGAAGTAGCTAATTCCTCTAAATAGGAGGCGTTGAGAACAAAGAAATTATTGGAGCTATCGTTTTCCTCTAGCATTAATAGAATTCATTGGTGTTAAGAAAAACCTCTTGTGGGAAGGTTGGCTAGAGATTTCTTGGAAAAATACCAGCCCCTTTCGGTTCATAATGAGACGGGACTAATTCTATTTTGATTCTATAGATTATTTCGCTTAGTACTATTATGTACAGAAGGGAGGAGCCGTATGAGATGAAAACCTCATGTACGGTTTTGGAACGGAGATTTTTTGAATAGAATGAACGACCGTAACGGATGTTGGCTCAATCCGAAGGAAATTATGCGGAAGCTTTGCAAAATTATTATGAAGCTACGCGACTAGAAATCGATCCCTATGATCGAAGTTATATACTCTATAACATAGGCCTTATACACACAAGCAATGGAGAGCATACAAAGGCTTTGGAATATTATTTCCGGGCACTAGAACGAAACCCCTTCTTACCGCAAGCTTTTAATAATATGGCCGTGATCTGTCATTACGTGCGACTATCTCCACTATAGAAAGAAAAAAAAAAAAGAGAGGATCAAATTTTCTAGTAAATACTAGAAAAAAAGGGCTTTCTACATAGGGATCGTAAAAACAACGATTTTTCCCTATCAGCTGTAGGAAGGAAGGACACTTCACGAGAATCAAAAAACGAAGAAAGTATGGCCTATACTACTACTCTATGGATAAAGTTTCTCAAATTGATAGAGAAAGCACCGTAAAGATCAATTAGTGAGCGACTGGGTCGATACAACTAAAAAAAACTGCTTACTTATCCCATGATATGGGGCAAAATTTAGGAATCCGCTTATGTAATAGAGCCGATCCACTAAGGGATTAAGCAGCGGTGTAGTATCAGATCCCAAAGATAGTAAGTTCTTTTTTCTTTCTTATGGAAAAAAGTCTTTTTCAAGGATTCTATAGAGATTTCATATATGAAACCGGGATAGTTACCTCTCAGAAAATTTGAACGAAGGCTCTATATCTATCTATGCTTCATTCTTCTGAAGGTGGGAAAAAAGATCAAACTGATTATTGATAAAAATTAGGGTTTGAAACTTAGGTAATTAATTTCTTCTGCTTAACCCAAGAACAAATTGGATCGATTTTTGATAAATCGAATTCAGTTAAGATAGGGGAAATTCAGATAGCAATTTCTGAGCCGTATGAGGTAGGAAACTCTCAAGTACGGTTCTAAGGGAAGGAACTTCCTATTCCGACCGAGGAGAACAGGCCATTCTACAGGGTGATTCGGAAATTGCGGAAGCTTGGTTTGATCAAGCTGCTGAATATTGGAAACAAGCTATAGCGCTTACTCCGGGAAATTATATTGAAGCACAGAACTGGTTGAAGATTACGAAGCGCTTTGAATTTGAATAAGACCATGCTCCTTCTTTTTCATAAAATGGGTGGTTTGGTTGTTGATCCATTAATCAAATAAATTAGGTCGTAAGATCGAATCAAGAATTTCATTATATCCATTTCTTATACCTTCTATTTTATATGATATTTCATAAGAATAAACCATAGGGATAGGGTCTAGAATAGAAGTAATAAAGTGAATAAAAAGAGGGGGCAATCTAAATATTGCTAATATATTAGGACCATCTTATTAATAATTCTAATGAGTTATCTTGGAATTTAGAATCAAATAAAAAACCCTATATTATGCTCAAGGAAAGTAGATATAGATAGGAGCTTATGCCCTCAAAAAAAATACACTAGTTTCTTAAATTAAAAATAAAAAAGATTTTTTTCTTACGTCGAGAAATATTTGTTTTTCAAGATAAACAATGTCCGTTAGGCACCTAATCTTTATGTCATAATAGACCCGAACACTTGCCTCGGATTGACTTCAATATATAATTGCTCCAGTGAATAACTAAAAAAAAAATAGAAGGATGGTAGATAGTAAAGAAAAGAACTAATCACAATATCTATCTTTCAAAATCTATCTTTCAAAATCTATCTTTCAAAATATATATCTTTCAAAGATTCACTAAAAAGACAGTTGGCGGGTCTCTTTGTATGTCTTGTCCGGAAAGAGGAGGACTTAATGATTATTCGTTCGCCGGAACCAGAAGTAAAAATTGTTGTGGATAGGGATCCTGTAAAAACATCTTTTGAGGAATGGGCCAGACCCGGCCATTTCTCAAGAACACTAGCTAAGGGCCCTGATACTACCACTTGGATCTGGAACCTACATGCTGATGCTCACGATTTCGATAGTCATACTGGTGATTTGGAGGAGATTTCTCGAAAAGTCTTTAGTGCTCATTTCGGGCAACTTTCCATTATCTTTCTTTGGTTGAGTGGCATGTACTTTCATGGCGCCCGTTTTTCCAATTATGAAGCATGGCTAAGTGATCCTACTCACATTGGACCCAGTGCTCAGGTAGTTTGGCCTATAGTAGGGCAAGAAATATTGAATGGTGATGTAGGCGGGGGTTTCCGAGGAATCCAAATAACCTCTGGTTTTTTTCAGCTTTGGCGAGCATCTGGAATAACTAGTGAATTACAACTCTATTGTACTGCAATTGGTGCATTGATTTTTGCAGCGTTAATGCTTTTTGCTGGTTGGTTCCATTATCACAAAGCCGCTCCCAAATTGGCCTGGTTCCAAGATGTAGAATCCATGTTGAATCACCACTTAGCGGGATTATTAGGACTTGGGTCTCTTTCTTGGGCGGGGCACCAAATTCATGTATCTTTACCAATTAACCAATTTCTTGACGCTGGGGTGGATCCTAAAGAGATACCACTTCCTCATGAATTTATCTTGAATCGGGACCTTTTGGCTCAACTTTATCCTAGTTTTGCCGAAGGAGCAACCCCTTTTTTCACTTTAAATTGGTCCAAATACGCAGAATTTCTGACTTTTCGCGGAGGACTAGATCCAGTAACCGGTGGTCTCTGGCTGACCGATATTGCGCACCATCATTTAGCTATTGCTATTCTTTTCCTAATCGCAGGTCATATGTATAGGACCAATTGGGGTATTGGCCATGGACTTAAAGATATTTTGGAGGCTCACAAGGGCCCATTTACAGGACAAGGCCATAAGGGTCTTTATGAAATCTTAACAACGTCATGGCATGCTCAATTATCTCTTAACCTAGCTATGCTAGGCTCTACAACCATTGTTGTAGCTCATCATATGTATTCTATGCCTCCCTATCCATACCTAGCTACTGACTATGGTACACAACTTTCCTTGTTCACACACCACATGTGGATTGGCGGATTTCTAATAGTCGGTGCTGCTGCACATGCAGCAATTTTTATGGTAAGAGACTATGATCCAACTACTCGATACAACGATCTATTAGATCGCGTCCTTAGACACCGCGATGCAATCATATCCCACCTTAACTGGGTATGTATATTTCTAGGTTTTCACAGTTTTGGCTTGTACATTCATAATGATACCATGAGTGCTTTAGGCCGTCCACAAGATATGTTTTCGGATACTGCCATACAATTACAACCTATCTTTGCTCAATGGGTACAAAATATCCATGCTACTGCGCCTGGCGTAACAGCTCCTGGTGCAACAACAAGTACTAGCTTAACGTGGGGAGGCGGCGAGTTAGTAGCAGTAGGTGGCAAAGTGGCTTTGTTACCTATTCCATTAGGAACCGCAGATTTTTTAGTCCATCACATTCATGCATTTACCATACATGTGACTGTATTAATACTTTTGAAAGGTGTTTTATTTGCTCGGAGTTCCCGTTTGATACCCGATAAAGCAAATCTAGGTTTTCGCTTTCCTTGCGATGGGCCTGGCCGAGGGGGAACATGTCAAGTATCCGCCTGGGATCATGTTTTCTTAGGTTTATTCTGGATGTACAATGCAATTTCGGTAGTCATTTTCCATTTCAGTTGGAAAATGCAGTCGGATGTTTGGGGTACTATAAGTGATCAAGGGGTGGTAACTCATATTACAGGGGGAAACTTTGCACAGAGTTCCATTACGATTAATGGGTGGCTTCGAGATTTCTTGTGGGCACAGGCATCGCAAGTCATTCAGTCTTATGGTTCTTCATTATCTGCATATGGTCTTTTTTTCTTAGGTGCTCATTTTGTCTGGGCCTTCAGTTTAATGTTTTTATTCAGCGGCCGTGGTTATTGGCAAGAACTCATTGAATCTATCGTTTGGGCTCATAACAAATTAAAAGTTGCTCCTGCTACTCAGCCTAGAGCCTTGAGCATTATACAAGGACGCGCTGTAGGAGTAACCCATTACCTTCTGGGTGGAATTGCCACGACATGGGCATTCTTCTTAGCGAGAATTATTGCAGTAGGATAGTGGCTAGGAGGATTTGAAAGGCATTATGGAATTAAGATTTCCCAGGTTTAGCCAAGGCTTAGCTCAGGACCCCACTACTCGTCGTATTTGGTTTGGTATTGCTACCGCACATGATTTCGAAAGTCATGATGATATTACTGAAGAACGTCTTTATCAGAACATTTTTGCTTCTCACTTTGGGCAATTAGCAATAATCTTTCTATGGACGTCCGGAAATCTGTTTCATGTAGCTTGGCAAGGAAATTTTGAATCATGGATACAGGATCCTTTACACGTAAGACCTATTGCTCATGCGATTTGGGATCCTCATTTTGGTCAACCCGCTGTGGAAGCCTTTACTCGAGGAGGTGCTGCTGGTCCAGTGAATATTGCTTATTCTGGAGTTTATCAGTGGTGGTATACAATAGGATTACGCACCAATGAGGATCTTTATACTGGAGCTCTTTTTCTATTATTTCTTTCTACGCTGTCCTTAATAGCGGGTTGGTTACATCTACAACCCAAATGGAAACCAAGCCTTTCGTGGTTCAAAAACGCGGAATCTCGTCTCAATCATCATTTGTCAGGACTTTTCGGGGTAAGTTCTTTGGCTTGGACAGGACATTTAGTTCATGTTGCTATTCCCGCATCCAGGGGGGAGTACGTTCGATGGAATAATTTCTTAGATGTATTACCCTATCCCCAGGGGTTGGGACCCCTTTTGACGGGTCAATGGAATCTTTATGCCCAAAACCCTGATTCGAGTAATCATTTATTTGGTACCGCTCAAGGAGCGGGAACTGCCATTCTAACTCTTCTTGGGGGATTCCATCCACAAACACAAAGTTTGTGGCTGACCGATATGGCTCACCATCATTTAGCTATTGCATTTATTTTTCTCATTGCCGGTCACATGTATCGAACTAACTTCGGAATTGGGCACAGTATTAAAGATCTTTTAGAAGCGCATACTCCTCCGGGGGGTCGATTAGGGCGTGGGCATAAGGGCCTTTATGACACAATCAACAATTCGATTCATTTTCAGTTAGGTCTTGCTCTAGCTTCTTTAGGGGTTATTACTTCCTTAGTAGCTCAACATATGTACTCTTTACCTCCTTATGCATTCATAGCACAAGACTTTACTACTCAAGCTGCTTTATATACTCATCACCAATATATTGCAGGGTTCATCATGACAGGGGCTTTTGCTCATGGAGCTATTTTTTTCATTAGGGATTACAATCCGGAACAGAATGAGGATAATGTATTGGCAAGAATGTTAGACCATAAAGAAGCTATCATATCTCATTTAAGTTGGGCTAGCCTCTTTCTAGGATTCCATACCTTGGGCCTTTATGTTCATAACGACGTCATGCTTGCTTTTGGTACTCCAGAAAAGCAAATCTTGATCGAACCTATATTTGCCCAATGGATACAATCTGCTCATGGCAAGACGACATATGGGTTCGATATACTCTTATCTTCAACGAATGGCCCCGCTTTCAATGCGGGTCGAAGCCTATGGTTGCCCGGATGGTTGAATGCTGTTAATGAGAATAGTAATTCGCTTTTCTTAACAATAGGACCTGGGGATTTCTTGGTTCATCATGCTATTGCTCTAGGTTTGCATACAACTACATTGATTTTAGTAAAGGGCGCTTTAGATGCACGCGGTTCCAAATTAATGCCAGATAAAAAGGATTTTGGATATAGTTTTCCTTGTGACGGCCCAGGGCGCGGCGGTACTTGTGATATTTCTGCTTGGGACGCATTTTATTTGGCAGTTTTCTGGATGTTAAATACCATTGGGTGGGTTACTTTTTATTGGCATTGGAAACATATCACATTATGGCAGGGCAACGTTTCACAATTTAATGAATCCTCCACTTATTTGATGGGATGGTTAAGAGATTACCTATGGTTAAACTCTTCACAACTTATCAATGGATATAATCCTTTTGGGATGAATAGTTTATCGGTATGGGCGTGGATGTTCTTATTTGGACATCTTGTTTGGGCTACTGGATTTATGTTCTTAATTTCCTGGCGGGGGTATTGGCAGGAATTAATTGAGACTTTAGCATGGGCTCATGAACGCACACCTTTAGCTAATTTAATTCGCTGGAGAGATAAGCCCGTGGCTCTTTCCATTGTGCAAGCAAGATTGGTTGGATTAGCTCACTTTTCCGTGGGTTATATATTCACTTATGCAGCTTTCTTGATTGCCTCAACATCAGGCAAGTTTGGTTAATTTAGTTTGTTTTTTTGTACTGTATCAGCACCTAGTTCATTACTCTTGATAGAGAGGGAGGATCTGCCTTTTTAGATTTCTTTTTCTATTTATTTTTCCATCTAGGATTAGAACCGTATACTTGGTAATAATAGCAACGACACATTATGGCAAAAAAAAGTTTGATTCAGAGGGAGAAGAAGCGGCAGAAATTAGAACAGAAATATCATTTGATTCGTCAATCTTTAAAAAAAAAGATAAGAAGCAAAGTTTCTCCCTTGAGTTTGAGTGAAAAAACGAAAATGCGAGAAAAATTGCAATCCCTACCGCGTAATAGTGCACCTACACGCCTTCATCGACGTTGTTTTTTGACCGGAAGACCTAGAGCTAACTATCGACATTTTGGGCTATCCGGACACGTACTTCGAGAAATGGTTTATGAATGTTTGTTACCGGGTGCAACAAGATCCAGTTGGTAAGGATAAAATACCCTTTCGTATTTGTATGGATTTCTGGAATTGATAATCATAGAGGAGCCCTCTTTACCATTCTGTATAAATGGACTATTCTATTTGTATAGATATTGGTAGAGGGGCGTATCCAACCCTCTTTTATCCACTAGTTACCCCTCTTTAGTTTAAGAGTATAGAGCAGTTTGGTAGCTCATAAGGCTCATAACCTTGGGGTTGCGGGTTCGATTCCCACTACCGCCTCCATACTCCTTCTTTATGATATATGCATGATATAATATATACATCATGCATTTGTATCTGGATTTTTTGATTTCCTAAAAGAGTTTTGGTCTAACAGTTTTTTCTCGGAAGAAGCAAAAAAATAAAAGAAAGAATAAAATATGAAAGAAAAGCGTCCATTGTCTAATGGATAGGACAGAGGTCTTCTAAACCTTTGGTATAGGTTCAAATCCTATTGGACGCAATCTTATTTCTATCTATTCTTTAAATAACTATACTAAACTAAAAACAAAGAAAACTTTTTTGCATGATTCAAATGAAAAAGCTTTCTCAACGATTCCTATTCTACTAACAAGAGTAGACATGCAAAATTTATTTGTTACTGAAGAGAAAACCGTTCCAGCTGTTCCTGAATAGCTTCCTTCAAAAGGATTTCCGCTTGCTCGGTGAATGTCTTGCTAGAAGATATAATTTCTTGGAATTGAGGTTTAGTATCTTTTAGATGTTTACGTAACTCATCCAGAAATTTATTTACCTGTTCAATTTCTAACGAATCAAGATATCCTCTTGTTCCGGTATAAATAGTAGCTATCTGCTCTTCCACTGGGAGAGGATTTGCCTGGGATTGTTTAAGCAATTCCCTTAATCGTCGACCCCTTGCCAATTGATTCTGACTTGTTTTATCGAGAGCAGAGGCGAATTGTGCAAAGGCTTGTAACTCTGCGAATTGCGCTAGTTCCAATTTTGATTTGCCAGCTACTTGTTTCATGGCTTTAATTTGAGCCGCGGATCCTACTCTGGAAACAGAAATACCCACATTAATAGCGGGTCGAATTCCGGCATTGAATAGATCCGCAGATAAGAATATTTGTCCATCTGTAATGGAGATTACATTAGTAGGAATATAGGCGGAAACGTCTCCAGATTGAGTCTCAACTATTGGTAAAGCGGTCATACTTCCTTCGCCTAAAAGAGAATTTAATTTAGCGGCTCTTTCTAAAAGGCGTGAATGCAAATAAAAAACATCCCCTGGATAAGCCTCACGTCCGGGAGGTCTTCTTAATAGAAGGGACATTTGGCGATAAGCTTGTGCCTGTTTGGAGAGATCATCATAAATTATTAAAGTATGCCGTTCGCGGTACATAAAATACTCAGCCAGGGCTGCTCCCGTATAAGGAGCGAGGTATTGTAATGTAGCAGGTGAATCCGCCATTTCAGCTACTACAATAGTGTATTCCATGGCCCCCTCCTCATGGAAAGTAGTTACTACTTGAGCTACGGAGGATGCTCTTTGACCGATAGCTACATAAACACATATTACACCTTGCCCTTTTTGATTGAGAATTGTATCTGTGGCTACTGCTGTTTTGCCAGTCTGTCTGTCCCCAATAATTAACTCTCGCTGACCGCGCCCTATAGGGATCATCGAATCGATAGCAATAAGCCCTGTTTGAAGAGGTTCGTATACGGAACGCCTGGAAATTATACTTGGAGCAGGAGATTCAATTAAGCGAGATTCGGAAGCTATAATTTCGCCTTTCCCATCAATAGGTTTAGCCAGAGCATTTACAACACGACCCAAGTAAGCCTCACTCACGGGTATCTGAGCAATTCTTCCTGTTGCTTTTACAAAACTTCCCTCTTGTATCATCAACCCATCGCCCATTAATACAATCCCAACATTTTTGGATTCCAAATTCAGAGCAATACCCCTAGTACCTTCTGCAAATTCGACTAATTCACCTGACATTATTTCACCAAGACCTATAATACGAGCAATCCCATCCCCCACTTGAACTACGCGACCTATATTCTCAATCCCTACTTTCCTATTATATTGTTCAATACGTTCGCGGAGAATTTTATGAATTTCGTCGACTCGAAGGGTTGCCATTAGTGTTTCTTGACTCTTTTTTCGGAAGCAAGGGGAAAAATAATGCCTAAATTCTAAACGAAAGTAGAAGTTCAAGGCCTAATTAATTTAATTATTTCTTCCATTCCAGGGACCCGAGAATGCCAATATTAGCACGAATCGTACGGAAATGTAACTCGGTATTCAAACAACTATTCAGAGTTCCTAGAGCTCCTTGTACGGCCTGTTGGAAAACCCGCTGTCGGACCTGATTCATTGCCCTTTGTTTTTCAAAATAAAGGGTTTCGTTTTTAGACTTTTCCAATTGTTCCAAACTAATAGAAGTAGCATTAATCAAATTTGCTTTTTCTCGTTCTATCTCAGAGTATCCATTCATTCGATACTCATCCGCTTCTAGTTCGACTTTCTGTAATCGAATCCGAGCTTTTTCGAGTTGCTCAATGGTCCCTCTACGCAATTCTTCTGAATTTCGAATAGTACTCAAGATCCTCTGTTTTCGATTATCTAATAAATCTTTTAATGAAAGTAGATTATTTTGTAAGTTTACAACTTTTATGATCTCTTCCCGAACCAAACATGAATCTTTCGATTCATTTGGCTCTCACGCTCCTTTTTTTTTTTCTATAGCTATTTCCATATCTTTTTTTTAAGTAATGAGCCTATCCTCTATCTTCTTTTTTATGTTTATATTTCAATATACCGAAACCTATATAAGACTAGATAAATATTAAGAGGACTCTTCCGCCTAGATAAAAATATATCATGGTCAGCAAAGTTGTTTCTTTATTTTTATTTGCCCTCTAGTTAATAATTTCAATTTCATTAAGAAAAACTAACTAAATAAATGGAAAATGAAAATTAATAGAATTCTTTTTTATTTTTTTTTTCTTCAAATCCAAAAAATTTCTCTTTTTTATACATAGGTCGTCGATTCGGCATTGGTTAAAAAAGGGCAGGGTGCCCCCTTTTTTTTCTAGTAAATAGTTCAAACCATTTTATCGATATGAGTGTTCTATATCAGATAAATTTTACATTAGCTATTTCCCGTTTAAATTGGTACTAATACTAATATAGTTGTAGAAAGAGTACCTCTTTTTGCCTGGACTTCAAGCAGTTTAGCTTTAACCGTGTTAATGGTCTCACATTCTTGGTTTATAGAGAATCAAAGTTGATTTACCAATGAGTCGCGAAATGCTATGGTTCTTCCATATGATTTCTGAATTTATTCAGAAGTAATTCGTCGAGATCGTGCACCCTTTTCTTATTTATCCGAAAAATACTAAAAAATATTATAAAGTGCAGCCGGATAGATCCAATCTATTCTTGAAATAGACAACTCGCACACACTCCCTTTCCAAAAAAAATCAAAACACCAACCACTACAGTTAGATTTATTAGATTTGTTGCTAAAATATCGGTATTAAGCCCGAAACTGCCAGCGGATGGCCAGTGAGCTAAAAAAACGAAAGAATGGGTTACATTTTTCATATGCTCTCCTCTTATAGATAGGACGAACAAAGAACAAAGTTTTTCGATCACTTACTTCGCTCGCCCTTTTTTGATCGGTTTTTTTAATGCAAATAGATTCAATCTAGTAATTTCTTTTAGATTAAGTCTTACGTCTTGTTTGACCGGTGAAAGACTTCCTTTGTTGAAATGTTCTGTTCCCAAAATTCCTAAAATAAAAGGAAAAAACTTTCCACTTTCCTAAACTAAGGACGGGAAATAAGAAGGTGAGCATATCTTCTAAATTAATAATACTCAACTCAGCCCTTCCTAGAATGGGGTATTATCTGTCCCGATAAATAGATAATTCCAGGAGTAATAAATAGGAGTAAATTAAATAAAGTATTGATATAATTGGAATTGTGGAAGCAAATACCAATTTACTAAAAAAAGAAAAAAGTATCTAATCGAAATCGAAAGAATTTTTTTTTTAAGATTAAACAAAAGGGTTCGCAAATAAAAGCGCTAGTGCCACAACTAGTCCATAAATTGTTAAAGCTTCCATAAAAGCTAGACTAAGCAATAAAGTACCTCGTATTTTACCTTCTGCTTCTGGCTGTCTCGCAATACCTTCTACAGCTTGTCCTGCAGCAGTACCTTGACCAACTCCAGGTCCAATAGAAGCAAGCCCTACGGCCAATCCAGCAGCAATAACAGAAGCAGCAGCAATTAGTGGATTCATGGTGAGTAGTTCCTCGTGTCAAAAAAAAGAAATGGTTAAGGATACAATCAACCAATAAATTCTTACTTCTAAGCTCTATTGGGGAGAAGTAAAGTAACTAAAAAGTACAAATTGAAATCAAATTGAAATGATAATGTGAATTGTCCGAACTACATAGAAGGGAATTCCATATCCATATATCGGATTAGATAATGAATCTAACCTAGGAATATATAATATAATATCCTATATATATACATTTGTTTCTTCTATTTTGTTTGCATATTTTCTCATTTTCTATTGAATCGGATTCTAAAATCATTGCTTAAAGTGGAAACCTGCATAAAAGAGGACTCCACTTATAGACATTAAGGATATTATAGTATAGATCTAGCCTGACTCCACCCTCCTTAATGCATATATACTTTGAAAATTCCATAATATAGTCTATTCTATTCTCTCTCCTACAACTCTAGGCTATATATTCATACGCATTTCTAACTATTTTTTTGCAACCAAGCAGATTATCTGGAACCATGCATGAATTGAGCTAAGCTGCAAAAAAAAAAAATACTATTTCCAAAAAGAGTCAATTCAATGATGACCCTCCATGGATTCACCTATATAGGCTGCGGCTAATGTTGCAAAAATAAGAGCTTGAATACCGCTTGTAAATAATCCAAGAAACATGACCGGTATAGGGATTACTAAGGGGACTAAAGAAACAAGAACAACAACGACTAATTCATCCGCCAATATATTCCCGAAAAGTCGAAAGCTAAGCGATAATGGTTTTGTGAAATCTTCTAGGATGTTAATTGGTAAAAGGATTGGAGTTGGTTTAATATATTTCTCGAAATAGCTCAATCCTTTTTTGCTAAGACCAGCATAAAAATATGCCGCTGACGTGAGTAAAGCTAAAGCAACAGTAGTATTTATATCATTCGTGGGCGCTGCTAATTCCCCATGGGGTAACTCTATAATTTTCCAAGGTAAAAGAGCACCCGACCAATTCGAAACAAAAATAAAAAGGAACATAGTTCCAATAAAGGGAACCCAGGGACCATATTCTTCTCCAATCTGAGTTTTGCTCAAGTCTCGAATAAACTCAAGGACATATTCAAAAAAATTCTGACCGTCGGTCGGGATGGTTTGTGGATTCCGAACAGCTATGACAACTGAACCTAGCAAGATAGTAATTACGACCCAAGAAGTGATGAGTACTTGGGCATGAATTTGGAAACCTCCTATTTGCCAATAGAAGTGTTGGCCTACTTCTACACCCGATATATCGTATAACCCCTTGAGTGTTTTAATGGAACAAGGTATAATATTCATATTGTCCTCTGATAAAAATTGAACTTCAAAAAAGGAATTCTTTTGATTCAACCATCTCTTTCTCAACTCAGCAACTTGAAGTATTAATCTTATATTTAGGATACCAAGAAAGCACATCAGATCATAATATATATCAATACCCTCTAATATATATCAATATTCCCCTTCTTTTTTCTATGCAAAAAAAATTCTATGCAAAAAAAAAGATATAGTAAAGTAAGTGATTCCATAAATTTACGCAGTTGCCCAAGAATTCACTATATATTCTTAATCAACGATTTCTTATATAGAGAGAACGGCCCTCACAAATTGAAAATACTAATTTGTTAAGAATCAATCGAATTGAAGTCATAGTGTCATCGTTGGCTGGAATCGATATATTCGCGAGATCCGGGTCACAATTTGTATCGACTAAAGAAATAGTAGGAATCCCCAAAATGGCACATTCCCGAAGAGCTATATACTCTTTTTGCTGATCAAGGACGATCACAATGTCTGGCAATCTCGTCATATATTTGATCCCGCCGAGATACCTTTGCAAAGTAGATAATTTTCTCTTCAAGATTGCCACATCTCTTTTTGGGAGATGGTGGAATTTTCCCATTTTTTCTTCTGCTCTTAAGTCTCTAAATTGAGAAAGTCTAGTTTTCGTAATCGACCAATTCGTTAACATACCACTGAACCACTTTTTATTAACATAATGACAACGAGCCCTTATTGCAGCTGATGCTACTAAATCTGTTGCTCTTTTTTTGGTACCAACAATTAAGAAACTTTTTCCCTGACTTGCTGCATCAAAAACTAAATCACAAGCTTCTGATAAAAAACGAGCCGTTCTAGCGAGATTTATAATATGAGTACCTTTACGCTTTGCCGAAATGTAAGGGGCCATTTTAGGATTCCATTTCTTAATACCATGACCAAAATGAACTCCTGCTTCTATCATCTCTTTCAAATTAATGTTCCAATATCTTCTTGTCATTTTTTCCACACTTCCTTTTTTTTAATCCTACCATTCCATTACGGAATTTAGTTCTTTTTGAAGATTAAGAAAGATCCGAAATAGCTTGAAATAAATAATAATTGTTCCGAGAGAACCTTGTACTAAGATAAGAGTTGGCCATTGATACATGGTATAAACATAACCACCTTAATGAATTAACTGACTTGTTTTACTTATTAAAATAAAAATCTTAAAAATCTAAAATTTGACCTGTTAGTGTTCTAAGTTCAAAAGTCTAGTAAAGTAAAAAATATTTTTATGGGGGTTCTTATGTCTCATAAAAATTGTTTGTTACGTCAGAATCTGAAGAAACTAATTCTGTATGGAGAAACAAAAAATCTCTCATTTCCGACGCGAATAGATTTTTTTTTTTTATTTCGAAATAAAGGTTCTTGTCTTGTGGGGAACGATGCACAAATTTTTGGAATCCGGTACCAACAGGTATAATCCCCCCCAGAACTACGTTTTCTTTCAAGCCTTTCAACCAATCAATGCGACCTCGTAGGGCAGCTTTTGCTAAAACTCGAGCAGTTTCTTGAAAACTTGCTTCAGATATGAAACTTTGGGTATTCAGGGAAGCCCTTGTTATTCCCAATAAGATTGCCCGATAATAGATCGATTCATCCAAAGCTCGTCCTGCTCGTTCCGCTCGCAATAGTCCGATTAATTCCCCAGGCGAAAAAACATTAGACATTCCATCTTCGGAAACCCGCACTTTTGATGTTACTTGGCGTATAATAATCTCTATATGTCTATTATGGATCTGTACCCCTTGGGATCGATAAACCTTTTGGATTTTATTAACCAAAGAGATACGACTTTGGGCTATGGTTAGCTCAGCTCCAATCAAGAATCCCCAAGGGACCCCAAGAATTCTTGGTATACGCTCATTCCAATCCTCAATTCTCCTTTCGAGATTCGGGGATAATGAATCAATTGAACGCGCTTCAAAGATTTGTTCCACTTTTGGAAGACCTTGCGTTATGTCACTAGATCTCGATTTTTCATATATAAACGTAACTAACCTATCTCCCTTGTAAAGGATTTCTCCATAATGACCATTAACAGTTGCTCCTGTAGTGGCCAAATAAGGTTTAGCTGCTCTTATAACAAAGGAATTCATATTTACAATGAAAATTTGACCGGATTTTTTTATGTGCGATTTAAATAGACATACATTTTCACAAATAAATTGTCCAAGGTGAATTATTGCCAATGTCTCTTCCCAAGAATCATGATGGACAAAGTGACAATTCAAAAGGAATGGATCCAACATTATGTTACTATCGAAATTAGAAATCCTTTTATTTTCATCTATTAAAGAGTATTTAAGTTCTTGAAGTACTTGGAAGGTTTGTTTTAAATTGTCAACGAACAAATATTTTTTTAACAGGATTTTATTATGCGTTAGTAAATAGTAAGATGAAGAAAAATGCGATATACTAGCTACAATAGCGCCTAAGGGCCCAAAAATTTCTCGAATAGGAATTCTAGGATTCCATTCTTTTATCGCATTGGGATGTTTTGAATTCTTGAATAAACCAATTCGAGAACAGTTGGATGCCGACAAAATCATCAAAGAGTGGTATTCTTTATTTCGATTCAACAAAGTGCCAATAGCTTCTGGATGTTGGCTAAGTGATTCAATCTTCGCCTTGGAATAAAAAGAATTGATATTGGCGCGATCTAACCTATTATGGGGAATCGGTCCTGCACTTGTCCTACCATACCTTTTTCGTGTATACGAAATAGTGGACTTGACTAACTCAATTCTTAGGAAATCGCGAATAAGATCATTTGCTCTTACCTCAACAAGGGAAGCACCAGCCTTTTCTTTTTCTTCTTGTTCCCAATTCACTACTAAGCAAGTTCTAACAAATTGACTATTTGTGTGATAAATTCTTTGAGTTAACTTGCTATTTTCATGAGAAATAAAATTGACAAGTCGAATTTGGAGATTATTTTCTTCTTGCAAGAGATCCTGCGGGAAAAGTGTTGCTAAATTTCTTCCTTCGTCCATTTCATATGCCACTGTAGGGCGAACGGAAACAAAATACTTTTCCTTGCTCTTGAGAATTTTTTTCCGTTGAACATAGACCCAATTTTTCCTTTTTTTTGATTCCTTAGAATCTTTTTTTTGTCTTTCTGGCGGTATCAAACAGCCACCTAATATCTTATCCGCCTCTTCAGGAAAATGAATATCTCCGGAAAATATTTTGAGTTCCGTATGGCTTTTTTTTCTCTTCACTCGGACCAGTCCGCCTAGTCGACTTCTTGTATTTTTTGTGAGTTGTGTATTCACTCCAATAATACTATTGTCAAGTATCTTTAGGGATGAAGATCTCGGCAAGATATGAAGTTCTTGAAGAATGAAAAAAAACCGATCTACTTCTTTTTGGTATTTTAGACTAAATTCTTTTGTTCCTCGATGCTCAATCAAACCCTCTTTTTTTAAGATGGAATCTTCCTCTGGGCTCTCGTATTCGTCCTCTGAATCTTCTTCTGAGTCTTCCTCTAAAGTACCATATTTTTCCTCTGCGCTTTCCCCGGGGCTGCCATATTCGTCTTCTGAGTCTTCCTCTAGAGTTCCATATTCGTCCTCTTGGGTCCTATATTTGCTCTCTGGGCTCCCATATTCCTCTTCTGAGTCTTTCTCTAAAGTCCTATATTCGTTCTCTGGGTTCCCATATTCGTTTTCTGGGCTCCCATATTCGTCTTCTAGGGTTTCATATTCGTATTCGTCTTCTAGGATTCCATATTTAGATTCTTCTAGGGTTTCATATTCATATTCGTCCTCTCGGGTCCTGTATTCGTCTTCTAGGGTCTCATATTCCTCTTCTGAGTCTTCCGCTCGAGTCCTATATTCTTCTTCTAGGGTCCTATATCTAAATTTAACAATTCCTGAACCCTTTTTATCTTTTCTGTATCGGGGATCGTCAAAATAAGCAAAAATAGTATTTCTACGTAAAACACCCATAAGGGGGATTTCAATCGAAATCCCAAAACAGGATATTAGTTCTTTCTCTTGTTCTTGATGATATTGTAATGGAATGACGAACCTATTTCTTCGCTTTTTCGCCAACAAATCTGAATTATCTTGAAAAATAGAAGGATAGATAAAATTCCAATGGCCATTGGACATGATTCGATCCGACGTTGAATAATCAAGAATTTCCCTATCTTTTTTACCATAAGTATTCATTTGATCTTGATCCTTGTGGAGTGAAAAAGACGCTATACTGGATCTGCACATACTTACTGACAATATCCATAAATGGCTTGTTTTTGGTAATCGGCGAAGATTACCATATTGATATTCGGGCGCATGGTAAACATCAGTACTCCAGTGCATTTCGCCGTCTGATTCAGAATAAATATGCTTTTGTACCCTTTCTTTAAAATGTAAAGTGGACGTTCCGGCACGAATCTCCGCAATTACTTGTTCGGATTTTACATATTGATCATTTTGCACTAGAATCAAGCTTTTTGAGGGAATATTCACACTATATAGAATATCTTGACTCTGAATAGTTACATGCAAGTCTATATAACATAGAAAAGCAGGCTGCCCATGACGGGTACGTGTGGGGTGAACCAAATTCTCATTGAATTTTATTTTTCCATTCGAAGGGGATCGTACAAGGTCGGCAGTACCACCCTGTGAATACTCCGCCAGTATGAAAAGTTCTTAATGTTAGTTGAGTCCCTGGCTCCCCAATTGATTGACCTGCAATAATACCTACGGCTTCTCCCAATTCGACCAGATCACTATGAGTAGGACTCCGGCCATAGCATAATTGACAGATCCAAGAAGTGCTTCGGCAAGTAAAGGGGGTTCTAATATATATTGGTTGTGCTCGAAATGGTTGTGCTCGAAAGGCAGTTATGAATCGATTGACTAATCCAATTCCAATATCTTGATTTCGCGCGGCAATGCATCGTGAACCGATATATATATCGTCTGCTAATACACGACCAATTAGTGTTTGGACAAAAAGTTTTTCCGTCATCCCATTTTGAGGACTTACAGAAATACCTCGGATAGTACCACAATCTCTTCTACGCACAATAATATGTTGAACTACTTCAACAAGTCTACGTGTAAGATATCCAGCATCTGCTGTTCGCACAGCAGTATCTACAACCCCTTTGCGGGCTCCATAGCAGGAAATTATATATTCTGTCAAAGAAAGTCCCTCGCGTAAATTGCTTTGAATAGGTAAATCAATCATTTGTCCTTGAGGGTCCGACATTAATCCTCTCATACCTACTAATTGGTGTACTTGAGATGCATTTCCTCTGGCTCCTGAAAAAGACATTAGATAGACTGGATTAGAAGGATCCGTTATCCGAAAATTTGAATTCATTTCTTGTTTCAAATATTCACTTGTCGCATACCATATCTCAACAGATTGGCGTAATTTTTCTACCGCGTGTACAGCCCCATAATAATAGTGTTTCTCCAAAAGAAAACTCTGTTGTTCCGCGTCTTGGACTAACCATCCCTTAGAGGGTATTGTTAAAAGATCCTCGATTCCTAACGAAATCGATGTAGTAGTGGCTTGATGGAAGCCCAGAGTCTTTAGTTGATCCAGTATATGGGATGTATATCCCATTCCAAAATGATCTATTAATCTGCTAATAAGTCGTTTCATACCAGTTCCGTCTATCTCTTTATTATGAAAGACCAGATTGGCCCGTTCCGCCATACATAAGTACCCCCTTTTCGGCTGAGTAGGATTCGACAATTGCTGAGTAGGATTCGACAATGGGCCTGAGTCAGTGATTCGAAAATTTAATTAACTTAATTGCCTCAATCTCAATCTGGATTCGCGTGGCAAATAATGATGATACTAGGGAAATCGGAATGCCCCCCGAAAGGGGAGGGGCATCGCCGAATCTAACTTTCTTGTTTAGGTAGTGTATGAATAGGCCTGACTAAATCCTTGTATGGCTTCCTCTATTTCTCTATAAAAAGAAATATGACCAAGAGTGGTTCGAATGTATATCGAACGAATTTCTTTTTTTCTATTTCCCATTATTAGATAGTGGGCATAAATCTCATGATAAGTCCCCAAAGATTCATATTGAACTTCAATCGGAACTTCTCTTGACCCAATGACGCGTTGATCCAGGTTCCATCGTAGCCACAAGGGACTATCTAAACTGATTAGTTTTTGTCTATAAGCTCCCAGTGCATCATAAGAACTAGAAAAATGGGGTTCTTTATCTTTCCTATATTTAAAATTATTATTATTATTGTAATTTACTTTTAGATTTGGGTAGTTTCTGCAACTATTATATCTATTTGCACAAATACCTCGACGCTTTCCAATCGTTAATACATAAAGCCCGATAAGCATGTCTTGGGTTGGTACGCAAATAGGATCCCCAATAGCGGGAGATAAGAGATTCATATGAGAAAACATAAGTAAACGGGCTTCTGCCTGAGCTTCCAAGGATAAAGGTAGATGAACAGCCATTTGATCTCCATCAAAGTCCGCATTGAAACCCTTACACACTAATGGGTGTAAAGAAATAGTACGCCCCTCTACTAAAGTGGGTTGAAAGGCCTGTATGCCTAATCTATGCAGGGTAGGTGCTCTATTTAACAGTACAGGATGTCCCCGCATAACTTCTTGAAGTATTTCCCATACAATGGGTTCTTTTTCCCAAATTTTCCTTTTAGCAATCCTTACATTAGAAGTGGCGCGTTTCGTGATTAAATCGCGAATTACAAATAGCTGAAAAAGCTTTATTGCTATCTCTAGAGGTAATCCACATTGATGTAATGAAAGCGAAGGACCCACAACAATGACAGAACGCCCCGAGTAATCGACCCGTTTCCCAAGCAGAGTCTCGCGAAACCTTCCCTCTTTACCTTCAATTACATCTGAAAGTGATTTGTATACTTTATTGTGACCATCCCTCGTCGGTTGCCCGCGGGACCCACTATCAAGAAGTGTATCCACGGCTTCTTGTACCAATTTTTCCTGGCACATTACTAAATCTGCTGGCGCTAATTCACTTCTTTTTAATAGATAGGCAAGATTGTTGTTCCGACGGATAACTCTCTTATAAAGTTCATTAATGTCTGAAGTCACTACTTTATCTCCAGACCTATAAACAATAGGTCTCAATTCGGGAGGAAGAACCGGTAATAAGCACAAAACCATCCATTCTGGTTCTACATTTGTTTGAATAAAATGTTTCGCCAATTGCATGCGTCTAATCAAAAAAACTTTTCTTATTCGTCTTTTTCTATCTTCCCACTCATCTCCACTATACCCCTCGTCTTCTAATTCCTTCCATTCGACCAAAGAATTCTCTATAATAATTCGCAAATCCAAATCTGCTAATTGTTCTCTAATAGCACCTGCTCCTGTCGCAATTTCCCGATTTCGAAATGTTGCAAAGCCTGGGGTAGAAAAAAAGGGAGAAATGCTGTGGTTACAGGATGCAATTTCCTCTTCGAATAAACCTCGTAATCGTAAAAAAGTGGGTTTTTTAGTGCTGGGCCTAGCAAAAGAGAAATCGCCGTATACTAGGCCCTCCAACTTCTTAAGAGGTTTATCTAAAAGATTCGCGATATAACTAGGAAGACCTTTCAAATACCACACATGAGTCACGGGACATGCGAGTTTGATGTATCCCATTTGATATCTTCGTATCCGAGAATCCACAAATTCGACCCCGCATTTTTGGCAAAATCTTTCGTCTTCGTTTTCAGCTCCGCTCGCTCGAGAATTGCCACAAGCGCAAATCCCGCTTTTTATGGGTCCAAAGATTCTTTCGCAAAACAATCCATCTTTTTCTGGTTTATCGGTTTTATAATGAAAAGTAGAGGGCCTTGTGACTTCGCCAACGACTTCTCCATTAGGTAGGTTTTTGTTAGCCCAAGCCTTTATTTGTTGAGGGGAAACGAGTCCAATTTGAAGTTGTTGATGTTTATATTGGTCAATCATAAAATAGAAATAAGAAAAGAATTTATATTTATTCCGATCAAACTTCCTCCCTATTAACCTGGAAGTTCTTTTCAGATACAAGGAAATGATTCAGTTCTAGAGCCAAAGATCGTAGTTCTCGAACGAGCACTCGAAAAGATTCTGGAGGATCCTCATGATTAGGTATTCTTTTTCCCCAGATCGTAGCATTAAGTATTTCTTGGCGAGCTATAAGATGGTCAGATTTATAAGTAAGTATCTCTTGTAAAATATGAGCAACACCAAATCCTTCTAAAGCCCAAACTTCCATTTCTCCTACTCGTTGTCCCCCTTGCTTGGCTCTTCCTCTAACCGGTTGTTGTGTAACAAGTGAGTAGGGCCCAGTAGAACGCCCATGAATTTTCTCATCAACTTGATGAATTAATTTTAAGATATAGGACTTCCCTATTAGAACAGGTTGCTCAAAGGGGTCGCCTGTTCTTCCATCAAATATTCTGCTTTTTCCCGGGTACTCGGGTTCAAATACCCATGGATTTTTTGTTTCTTTACTGGCTTCATATAATTCTGAAAACACAAGTTTTCTTGAAGCCTCTTGCTCATATCTCTCATCAAAGGGTGCTATTCTATAATGTTTCTTTAGCAGATCCCCCGCTAATCCGAGCGAGCTTTCAAATATTTGTCCCACATTCATTCGGGAGGGTACTCCTAAGGGATTGAAGACCATATCAACGGGTGTTCCATCTTGCAAATAGGGCATATCTTGCCTAGGCAAAATTTTGGAAATGATCCCTTTATTCCCATGTCTTCCGGCTACTTTATCCCCAACTTTGATTTCACGTTTCTGTAAAATATATACACGAACCATTATGTCGAGCGGGTCCCTTTGGATCCATTTCACATCGATAACGCGCCCTCTTCCACCTATAGGTAATTTCAGAGAAGTTTCTTTTGAAGTGGAAACCTCAAGGCCAAATATGGCCCGTAATAATCCAGCTTCCGCGATATAAGATGATTCGCTCGCTATCTGAGGCGTTAATTTACC
>NW_028259461.1:14849469-14872588 GCF_056163025.1 Triticum urartu | reverse complement strand
ATCGGATTAACCAACCAAAGTTGGCCTCGGTCATTATGTATTGAACCGAGGAAAAAGCCTCTGTAACGGTTGGTCGGTAGTAAAAAGTCATAGCAAAACCGGTAGCGACTTGTACTAGAAAACAAGTAAGTGTAATTCCCCCTAAACAATAAAATATGTTGACATGGGGAGGAACATATTTACTAGTTATATCATCTGCAATTGCCTGAATCTCAAGACGTTCCTCAAACCAATCATATACTTTATTGAGATAGGTAACTAACCCGAGTCCCCCTCTAAGAGCCGTATATGAAAATTTCATCTCGTACGGCTCAAGCAGAAACACAAAAATTTTCAACGAATATTAGAAAAAAGGTTCAAAACTTCATCAGCCACTGAATTGGGTCGATTTGCCTTGAAGATATCAAATAAGAAAAATCCGGAATATCTTCTTTGTGATGATAATGCCAAAAAATCTCAAGTTGGCGCGTCTTTCTTTCTTCCTTTCCCTTATGTTGGTCATTAGAGGCTTCTTGACTTTTCTCTTCCCTATAAAGGATTTGTTTTTTTATGCGTAATATAGAAATTATCTTGTTGAGATCCTATGAATCAGTTCAATTAAAACCTTAGATTCATACTAGAGCCACGATGATTTAGTCTCAAGCTAAACAAAAGGCAAGGGTTCTTCGAATAAGAACCGCTTGATAATCATTTATTGAATCAGTGTAATGACTCGACAAAATCGAGAGAAAAAAAGTTGTCTTTTGGGCAAACAAAATTGGAAGGAAGAAAATTTCTTTTTTATTTTTATTTAAGAACTACTTGAATTTTTCAGTCTGGTTGCGAGGTCTTAATAGTGAGTATGAATCATAGTTCCATTTTTTTTTGATCCACTCTATCTATTTCGTGTTCCAGATACTAGAATAAATAATATCTGACGAATTAGAATCATCTTGATAGAGATAACAGGCCCTTTCTATGTATTATCAATAGGATCAATTCTAACAAGTCACACACTCATATTCCAGAGATACCGAAACAAAAAAATTCCGCGGTCGAACTACCATAATATCTAGAAATGTAGATCTTAAACTAGAAAGGCTTTTTTGGATGGAAAAACTCTGACTTCCTAGTTTTAGTTAGTAGAAACCTAATTGGTTAAAATTCCGTCCAGTAAAACGGAAGAATTATAAATTTCTAAAATGATAGATAGGAATATAGCGAATAAAGCCATTGCGATCCCCATAAAAGGAGTAGTCCCCCAACCCGGGGCGACTTTCCCATATTCCGAATTCAAGGGTTTCAGTAAACTACCTGCACCAGTTCGTTTTGGCCTAGGTTTAGAACTATCTTCAACGGTTTGTGTAGCCATAAATTCTATTTAATCATTGGTGTTGACTTTGTATACTATTCCGTTGTAGTTGTAAATACACGATCTTTTCGTAGATCCATTGTAATCTTGAAATTCTATAAAAATGGAAACAGCAACTTTAGTCGCCATCTCCATATCTGGTTTACTTGTAAGCTTTACTGGGTATGCCTTATATACCGCGTTTGGGCAACCCTCTCAACAATTAAGAGATCCATTCGAAGAACACGGAGACTAATTTAAGTAAGAAGTCTCCCAGATAGGGGGACTTCTTACTTAAATGAAATTATTTTATTCTTTTAGTTGGAGTTGGTGGAACCTTAGGTGGTTCTCGGAAGAAGATAGCGAAAAAAATTATCCCTAAAGTCGAAACTAAAAGGAACGTATAAACCAATGCTTCCATAGATTCGATCCTGGTTTATTTACAATTATAACTTCCACACCTATTCATTTGTCATTTGGGATAATTTCCCATATAAAGAAAGAAAAAGAGTCAAAGAAAGGATGGGAGATGTTTCCCATGTCAAATCAAAAAAGAGAGGTGAAAGATACTATAACAATGTGTATCAAACTGCCTGTTTCCTTGTAGTTGGATCTCCCACTTTTTGGAATGTTCCAAATTCCACTTGAGCATCCAAATCTGGATCAATACCAGCAAAAACATCTCGGAACAATGTTCTAGCGCCATGCCAAATGTGTCCGAAAAAGAAGAGCAAAGCAAAGGTAGCATGACCAAAAGTGAACCAACCCCTTGGACTGCTGCGAAAAACACCATCAGATTTCAAAGTAGCCCGGTCTAATTCAAAAATTTCCCCTAATTGAGAACGCCTCGCATATTTTTTTACAGTAGCAGGATCAGAATAACTTACTCCATTAAGTTCGCCACCATAGAACTCCACCGTTACACCTACTTGTTCAACACTATATTTGGATTCTGCTCTTCTAAAAGGAACGTCTGCTCTAACAATTCCCTCCTCATCTACCAAAACAACCGGAAATGTTTCAAAAAAAGTAGGCATACGGCGTACAAAAAGCTCACGTCCTTCTTTATCTCTAAAGACGGGATGTCCTAACCATCCAACAGCTATTCCATCCCCATTGTCCATTGAGCCTGCTCTGAATAATCCCCCTTTTGCCGGATTATTACCAATATAATCATAAAAGGCTAATTTTTCGGGAATTTTAGACCAAGCTTCTGATAAACTAAGATTTTCGGCTAAACCATTGCTAACTCTTCGATATATTTCTTGCTGAAAGTATCCCTGATCCCACTGATAACGAGTAGGCCCAAATAATTCGATTGGGGTCGTTGCTGACCCATACCACATAGTTCCAGCAACTACGAAAGCTGCAAAAAAAACAGCAGCGATACTACTGGAAAGTACAGTTTCAATATTGCCCATACGTAATCCTTTATATAGACGTTGAGGCGGACGGACACTAAGATGGAATAAGCCCGCTAATATACCCAATGTACCCGCAGCAATATGATGAGAAGCTATTCCCCCCGGAACAAAAGGATCAAAACCTTCTGCACCCCACGCTGGATTTACAGCTTGTACTTTTCCAGTTAGTCCATAAGGATCGGATACCCATATCCCAGGACCATACAAACCCGTTACATGAAATGCCCCAAAGCCAAAGCAAGCCACCCCTGCAAGAAATAAATGAATTCCAAAGATCTTGGGCAAATCCAAAGAGGGTTTTCCCGTCCGCTCATCAGAGAATATTTCTAGGTCCCAATATACCCAATGCCAGATCGCTGCCAAGAAACACAAGCCAGAAAACACAATATGCGTACCTGCCACACCTTCATAACTCCAAATACCCGGATTTGTTACAGTTCCTCCTGAAATACTCCAACCACCCCACGAATCCGTTATTCCTAAACGAGTCATGAAGGGAATTACGAACATACCTTGTCTCCACATTGGATCCAGAACAGGATCAGAGGGATCAAAAACTGCTAATTCGTATAAAGCCATTGAGCCAGCCCAACCAGAAACTAGAGCTGTGTGCATTATATGCACCGCAAGCAATCGACCCGGATCATTCAATACGACAGTATGAACACGATACCAAGGCAAACCCATGGAAATACCCCTTTAGCAAAGAAAAATAGACACGATGTCGCTTTATTTTATCGCATTGAAAAAGACTATCCATATCCTATGTACCTAACCCTTCTAGGGGATTCTGTGTCAGAAAGCGCGAATATTTATTTCATTCCATTAAAAATAAGAAGCCAATTCTGTTCATAAGAAGAAAGAGAAGCAGATCTATTCTATACTCGATAAGTGCCAATATGCAATGGGTAACTTGGCCAATTTGGAAAAAACGAAGAATAGATCGCTACCCCTCTTTGTTTAGCATTCAAATCACCCATTCCCTTTTCTTTATTCAATCTGTCTTACATTCCTTATATGTATAACCTTTCAATCTACGTATTAATAGAATCTATAATATTCATATAGAATAAGAATAAAAATTAAGACAATAAACTGCGGATTCTTTCTTTCTGTTCCATTCTTACGTTTCCATATTAAAGTGTGGTTTTCTTACTTAAATTTAATAATATTAATCTAATATGCCCATTGGTGTTCCAAAAGTACCTTACCGGATTCCTGGAGATGAAGAAGCGACTTGGGTTGACTTATACAATGTTATGTATCGAGAAAGGACACTTTTTTTAGGTCAAGAGATTCGTTGCGAGATCACGAATCATATTACAGGTCTCATGGTATATCTGAGTATAGAAGATGGAATTAGTGATATTTTTTTGTTTATAAACTCCCCAGGCGGGTGGCTAATCTCAGGAATGGCTATTTTTGATACGATGCAAACGGTGACACCAGATATATATACAATATGCCTCGGAATAGCCGCCTCCATGGCGTCCTTCATTCTGCTTGGAGGAGAACCCACCAAGCGTATAGCATTCCCTCACGCGAGGATTATGCTTCACCAACCTGCTAGTGCTTATTATCGGGCAAGGACACCAGAATTTTTACTAGAAGTAGAAGAGTTACACAAAGTTCGCGAAATGATCACAAGGGTTTATGCAGTAAGAACAGGCAAGCCTTTTTGGGTTGTATCCGAAGACATGGAAAGGGATGTTTTTATGTCAGCAGACGAAGCCAAAGCTTATGGACTTGTCGATATTGTAGGGGATGAAATGATTGACAAGCACTGCGATACTGATCCAGTGTGGTTTCCAGAAATGTTTAAGGATTGGTAGTGTCCGGATTTCTTGTAAAGTTATTTCACAGCTAAATTCGTGTTTTCCTCGATTTAATAGAAAATAGAAAGACTTCATGATGAGCAATCATCAGGTTAAGATGGATCTAAACCAATCCATTTTTTTCTATATACATACAACATGCCGACGGTTAAACAACTTATTAGAAACGCAAGACAGCCAATACGAAATGCTCGAAAAACGGCCGCGCTTAAAGGATGCCCTCAGCGTCGAGGAACATGTGCTAGGGTGTATGTGCGACTCGTTCAGATCATGACTTCAAACAAATATAAAAAAAATTGAAGTATCCATGATTAGTACCAATGAATAGGATATAGCTTCTCTATCCTAGATTTCTATGGTATATGGAATTTATGGTTTCCTTTGGTGCAAATCCAATTATCTAAATTGGAAATAAGAAGCAATTCTCCCATTGGTAGCAAATGGTTATCCATTAAGCGGAGGAAATAGTAATAAAAAGAAAAAGGCTTATGCTCCTTTATCTTAAAAGAACGGACTAACAGGGTCAGCTACTTAGCCAACTTTCATAATTAAATACCGTCACTGTATGGATAACTCTTATTGTGAAAAGAGCTATTTACTCTATAATGGATAGGTAGAGCCAAAGAATGTGGACTATACAAGTTCGCAATACCTTTTGATGAAAGAAAGGGCTCCGGTGTATAGAGAGGGCCTCACCGTTTAAAAGGGAACCATAGAAACGATGGAACCCACTATTTTTTTTAGTATTATTAGAATGAATTTGTTATTTCGTATAGAAATAACTGAACGGAGTGGAATAAAAAATCGTGGTTGGGAAGGTTACTATAGCAAAAGCCATTGGAATTAATATTTTATATATCGGAATAATTAGTTTTGTTATTAATGAGAAAAAGGGTGGCTAAAAGAAGAGAAATCATTAGTTATTCATTAAGGTTAATTTGATTCAATGACCAGAGTTCCGCGAGGATATATAGCCCGGAGACGACGAACAAAAATGCGTTCATTTGCCTCAAACTTTAGAGGGGCTCATTTAAGACTTAATCGAATGATTACCCAACAGGTAAAAAGAGCTTTTGTTTCCTCTCATCGAGATAGAGGTAGGCAAAAGAGGGATTTTCGTCGTTTGTGGATCACTCGGATAAACGCAGCAACGCGGGTATATAAAGTATTCGATAGTTATAGTAAATTAATACACAACCTGTACAAGAAGAAATTGATTCTTAATCGTAAAATGCTTGCACAAGTAGCTGTATCAAATCCAAATAATCTTTACACGATTTCCAATAAAATAAAGATCATCAATTAAAGGTATAAATAAAGTAATATACTGGAATAATAAAAGATGAATTCCCGGAGAGGGAACTCCGGGAAGATACAATAAATTAAGATTAAGTGGTAGGAATCAACGAGCTGGATTACTTTCTTTATAATATATATAGGTCTGGCCCTTTCGAATTCGAATAAAACATCAACAATCGGAACTTAAGTTCCGGTTGTTGTTTCTTAAATTTTGGTTGTTGTTTCTTAAGTTTCGATTGGAATTGTACTTTTGCGTTAATTGAGGAATATGTCTATTTTTTCTGGGTCTAGAACCTGTAATTATTGAAATTGACTGGGCTTGAAATTGCTTTTCGTTCTCATAGTTACGAAACGGTAAGAAAGATAAAATACGAGCCTGTTTTATAGCAAGAGTAATTAATCGTTGTTGTTTCAAGGTTAATCTATTTATTCGTCTCGATAATATTTTTCCTTGTTCACTAATAAATCTATTAATTAAACTCATGTTTCTATAATCAATTCGATCTCCCGGGCCAATCCGGGGACGCCTACGAAAAGGTTGTTTAGATTTACGAAAAGGTTGCTTGAATTTACGAAAAGTTTGCTTGGATTTACGAAAGGGTTGCTTGGATTTATTAAAAGTTTGCTTGGATTTACTAAAGGGTTGCTTAGATTTAAGAAAAGGTTGTTTAGATGTATACATGATTTATTCCTTATTTAAAATTTGAAAATTTGAAAATTCACTTCTTTATTTTATTAATTTAGGATCCAGAAGAAGTAGTTTTTCTTTGATCCATATCTTATTTGATTCATATTATAGTATATGAATACCCTCTATACATATGAAATAATATCTACCGGAAATCAGATGAGTTGATTTGTATTTTGTATTCTATACTATGTTTTCTTTATATATTAAATATGAAGTTCTTACTCTTTCTGTTGTTTGGAAAGATCAAACACACGATGTTCCTATTTCTTTATTTCGTGATGAGTCGTATGCTTGCGACAATAACGACAAAATTTTTTGAATTCTAATTGTCCGGGTGTATTGTGGCGATTCTTTTGAGTACTATATCTAGAAATCCCCGTCGATTCCTCATTGGCACCTTTTCGAACACAACTGATGCATTCCAAAATAACTCTGATTCTAACATCTTTTCCCTTGGCCATGAACCTCCTTTTCTTTTTGGATTGACTTAACTTAATTCTTCTACTTATTCTTTTATTCTTCTATTTTGAATCCGAAGAAGAAGAATAAAATTCATTAGAATAATTTTTTTTTATTCTTTAATTAAGTAATAAAAAATAGAGAAATAATTAAAGAATACAATCCTTGTCGAATTAGCAAAGATTTTGGTTCGAAATCCTTTCATTTAATTAGCCAGCCCCGCCTTTTCTATGCTCTGATTTCTGAGGCCTTATTTAGCTTGGGTACCCCTTTAAATTGAATTTCTATTTTCAAAAATGGGGTTTACCAAATTTTTAATGACTCTGAGGTTCAACCCAATCCATCTTTTCTTTCTTTTTCCTTCCGATACTAAAAAAAGATTGAAAAGGATCAAATTTTGTCATATCACGAAGAAATCTATCCCTCCCATAGCAATAACTAGAATTAAAAAAAAGGGAATGACAAAGCATCTGGGAATAAACGATTAATTTCTATCAATAAACCTGCTAAAGCACCAAACCATAGAGTACTTAGCACGGGTGCTACAGAGAGATATGTTTTTATATCCCGCATTGAAAATCCTCCTTCCTTGTTGGAATACATATATGATCATAAACTCTTGCCCAAGATTGTTATGCTATATATAAAATGAACCATATCGACGAAATTTTCCTATCCCTAAAAAAGAAAAAGATGACCCCTTCTTCCTATATATTACCAAGGAAAAGTAATCCTTCTTTTATAGGCGAAATTATATTGGATTTTATATGTATATAATTCCTTAATTATATGAGACCAAAAAGAAGAAATGACACGAGGGTTCTATATATAGATAGAGAAAGAAAGAAGAAGAAAATTATGATGTGGAAAAGAAGACAGGAATTGTGTACAATGGCATTGTACAACAATTTAATTTGGAAAAGGGATGTAGCGCAGCTTGGTAGCGCGTTTGTTTTGGGTACAAAATGTCACAGGTTCAAATCCTGTCATCCCTACCTATTACTTCTTTCTTCTTTATAGGCAGTAGCGACGAGATCAATTAAAGTAAAGTGGGTATAACTTGAATTTGTGGAGACTATACGTACGTGAGATACATTAGGAATAGAAAAAGATTTTCTTTTTGAATGAATGAAAGCGCTCTTAGTTCAGTTCGGTAGAACGCGGGTCTCCAAAACCCGATGTCGTAGGTTCAAATCCTACAGAGCGTGATTCCATCTATTTTATGTCGAAGCAGAGTAAAATAACTTAACAAAATTGAATTGTAACTCCAATTTCAATTTGACCTCCTCTCTGGTCTGGAGGAGGTCAATCAAAAAAAAAAAATGACTCAATCAAAGATCCAACTGATCCCCACGCCTGTATTGCAAATACGCAGTCACGAATAATCCCGCTAAAGTAATAGGAATTAGGCCTAAGACGATTCCAAATAGAAAAACTTCAATCATTTCGATTTGTTCGAGGGGATAAAAAAAGAGGTACGATCTATCCCTAAATAGTACTCTAAATTATCCACGAATCTCAATGACCAAGAAAAGAATTCCTAATTAGTCTGGAAAAGAGTCGTAGAATGCCAGGAATCCCAAAGAAAGATTTTTCTTTTCTGAATTATAATTATTCAGTCAATTCAAATAAGGCGTATCTTGTTCAAGCCAATAAATAGAGCTGGGGTTATAGTTAAAGCAGCCAGTAGAAAACCAAAATAACTAGTTAAAGTAAGCATGAAAGAGTTAAATTCCATTTATTTTTTTTTACTACACTACATATGTTGGTAAAGCATTTACCTAAGTTATGGAAAATTCATAATTCATCAGTTATTTTAGATAATACTAAAAAACAAGATAGAGTAAGATACAGAAGTGTAAAAGAAAGTGGATTCATCAGATGATACATGAGTCCCTAATTCCGAATCAAGAGATTTGTTGTGGAATTTGTCAATTGAGTAAAGTAATAATATTAAGAACTAGATCATCTAACCCCATTGAATGAAAAAAAGAAATTCAATTTTCAGGGAAATTTTTGAATAAGAGATAAATAAACAATTGAATTTGAAAAAAAAAACTTCTTTCTATTTTGGATAATTTCTTTTTCAATAGGACCCTCTTTTTGGAGTGAACGATCGAATATTCCCCTATTCCTTCTTATTTTAACTGATTGTATTCCATATGGAATAAGAGGAGAACAAAAGCATTCCACGACCTGCCAAGGGGCTGTTAAAAAAAAAAAAAAAAGAAAGCTCTTCCTTGAATTTACTTTATTTTTATTCCTTTTTCGAACTCCAACCAAAGTAGATTCGAAGACGAGTCACTTCAATTATCCTTTTAAGTTCTATTCTATCTTCTGTCTTTCCCTATTTCATCTCGTAAAGTTCCGCGCTCGCAGTTTGGTCAAGAAAGTTAGACCTAATCCAACAAACAATACAAGGATGAATTACGAATTATGAAAGGATAGATTTCACATATACTTGTCCTTGTATTGTGTCAGTATGAGAATATCCTTCCTAAATTATTTATCCAAACCTATTGATCATTAACTTAGATTTTCCCAAGATTTTGGCTGCTATTCCGAATTACTCTATTATTCCGAAGCCAATGAAAAGTAAGTAGAACCTACAAAAATGGGGTTTTCTATTGATGCCTTGAATAACATATAGCTTACCTATAGACAAAAAAAAAATAAAAAAGTAATTATGTTTCGGAACCAGGCAAAACCAGATTGCTGTGCCATAGGAAGGATAGCTATACTAATTCGGTATACTCAAAATACACCTTTGGTACAAAATTGACAATCTCACAAGGATGAAATATCAGTAATTTTCTATTTACTGGTCGATCCCATCTTTTACGGAATCAATTCCTTTTTTGAATGTACAAAAATTTTGGGAGTTCAGCATGTCTGGAAGCACGGGAGAACGTTCTTTTGCTGATATTATTACCAGTATTCGATACTGGGTTATTCATAGCATTACTATACCTTCCCTATTCATTGCGGGTTGGTTATTTGTCAGTACGGGTTTAGCTTATGACGTGTTTGGAAGTCCTAGGCCAAACGAGTATTTCACGGAAAGCCGACAAGGAATTCCGTTAATAACCGACCGTTTTGATTCTTTAGAACAACTCGATGAATTTAGTAGATCCTTTTAGGAGGCCCTCAATGACCATAGATCGAACCTATCCTATTTTTACAGTGCGATGGCTGGCTATTCACGGACTAGCTGTACCTACTGTTTTTTTCTTGGGATCAATATCAGCAATGCAGTTCATCCAACGATAAAACAAATTCCAACTATAGAACTATGACACAATCAAACCCGAATGAACAAAATGTTGAATTGAATCGTACCAGTCTATACTGGGGTTTATTACTCATTTTTGTACTTGCTGTTTTATTTTCCAATTACTTCTTCAATTGAGAGAAAGAAAGAGACTAATAAGAATTCTCTTATCCCATTTGGAAGGATACCATCCTTATAACTACCCATGACTGTTTTTGTCTCTAGCATGACCAATTGATAAAATGTGGAGGAAAGTAGGGGAAATGGCCGATACTACTGGAAGAATTCCTCTTTGGCTGATAGGTACTGTAGCTGGTATTGCTGTGATTGGTTTAGTAGGTGTTTTCTTTTATGGTTCATATTCTGGATTGGGTTCATCTCTATAGTAATCGGAGGGACCAGATTGTAAACATGAAAAAGTAGGAGCTTAGCGGGTCCTTACCCCCCTTTATCTGATTAGAGCGGAAAGGACCCGCGGAATTTTTATTTTACTCTTATAACGCGAATTGAATCTATTCGATTCACTCTTATGAAGCAACAAGAAAAAGAGATCACTCGAGGATCCAATATCTTATTCCACGAAGGAAGTATCCTGAAAATCCTTGATTTAGTTTCGAGTAATAAACTAATAAAACCTTAATCAAAACTATTCAACTAGCCTAAAAATAAAAAAACCTTCAATGGAAGAGTTTACTTTTTTTTTGCAAAATTTCTGTAAATTTGAAGTTGAACTTAATTAAACAAGCCAAGCAATTTGCTCACAATCACAAGAAATTTTTCCCCCGCCATATTTTCTTCCCCTCTGTTTGTCCACTACCTCGGCTAAACCTAAGCAAAAGAAAAAGAGGTCCAAGAGACAGACCCGAATAAAGAAGAAATAGTAATCTTTGACGAATTAGGAAGAAAAAGGATTCTTATTTTGATACAAGAAGAATCGGCACAAGAAAAAGGCTTTTTCTTGTGCCGAATAGACGATTAAGAAGACCTGCAATCCCTCCGAAAAAGAAGAAATTTTAATTTGATTGTTCTCGCCTTTGCCTTGGATTCTCTTCTTTTGCATGGGATATAAATAAGGAATTCCAGACATCTCATAAACAAAAAGCAGTCTAAACAAAAAAAGGATTTCCAAAATAGATCATAGATAATTCTAGCAATTGCCAATAAATCGAGGCTTTTTACCAACTTGATGGTAAGAAATCCCGGGACCTAGAAATTCATTTCGTACAATTGAACCTTTTCAAACTGTTTCTTTTTGAGAACCAAAAAAACTTGTGCCAAAATAACGGATGCGAAGAAGAACAAAAGGCCTTGGACACGTAATGGATCCTGAAGCACGATTTCTGCGTCCCCCTGACCAAAACCTCCCACATTAGGATTGCTTGTTAATGGTTGATCAAGCTTGATGGATTCCCCCTCTGAAACAAGAAGTTCTGGTCCGGGAGGTATAATATCAATCACTTGGCGTCCATCTGAGCATCAACTATGGATATTTCATACCCCCCCTTTTCTTTACGTAGTATTTTTCTTACTATACCTGTTGACGTAGCATTATAGACTGTATTGTTACTCTTGCTACCATCAGGATAGATCTGTCCTCTTCCTCGGTTTCCCCCTACATATATGGGATATTTTAAGAAATGAGCATCTTTCTTCGTAGCAGGATCAGGGGAAAGAATGGGAAAGACAATTTCACTATATTTCTTACCGGGAACAGGGCCTATCACAAGAATGTTTTTTTTATCGGGACGATAACTCTGAAAAGCAAGATTTCCTATCTTTTCTTTTAACTCAGGGGAAATACGATCGGGCGGCGCTAATTCGAATCCCTCGGGCAAAATAAGAACAGCACCTACATTCAACCCTCCCTTTTTTCCATTAGCAAGAACTTGTTTCAATTGCATATCATAAGGAATTCGAAGAACTGCTTCAAATACAGTATCGGGAAGCACAGCTTGGGGAACTTCAATATCGACGGGCTTGCTAGCTAAATGGCAATTGGCACATACAATTCGTCCAGTTGCTTCTCGTGGGTTTTCATAACCCTGCTGCGCAAAAATGGGATATGCATTTGAAATAGATGTCCGAGTTATTACGTATATCATGATCGATACAGAAATCGATCGAGTTATCTGTTCCTTTACCCAAGAAAAAGTATTTCTATTTTCCATGTCCAATCGCAGATCCCAGAATTTCTACAATAAATTAGATAGGTAGCTAAGCTAATCTAGTTCCCTATACACGAATCTGTTGTCATTCTACTGCAACAGTTGTACTGCAATGATGAATACCTTAAAGTAGGTATAAATAGAAAGAATTTTGCTAAAATGGAAAAGGGCTTTCTTTCTAAAAAAAGATGCTTGCTAATTTGATTAATATTAATATCGGGAGATCAAATGAATTTATGCTTCACTAATTGAATGATAAATGACTACAAGCGAAGGAGATAGACGATTTAAACAAAAAAAGACCCAAAATTTCAAACATGTATCTAGAATTACTGGAAAACTACAAACAAAAATAGTGAAAATAAGCTCGTTAGGAGCCCATCCAAAATCGTTGTAGACCCAACGAATTACTAGTTCCCAACCACGGGTGGAGTGAAATCCAACAAAAAAATCAGTAACTAAAAGAATAAAAAAAGCTTTTATTGAGTCATTTAAATTATAGAAGAATTCCTGAACCCAAGAATTCAAAATGACAAGTTCCTCTTTACCCAGAAAAAAAGAACCACTTAGAATAGCCAAACAGATTATATTTGTCGAGAAATGCAAAATGGTATGGAGATGATCCTCATTATTTATTTTGACCCATTGTATTATTTCCTTGTGTATTCCTGTAGGAGGTTTTTGTACATGTGTCTTTAGTTTCCCTTTTATCATCTCGTCCAAGAGAGAAAGTTCTTCTAATTCTATGAATCTTTCTAGAATCCTTTTCTCTTGAATATCAGTTAAGAGAGTTTCGGATTGCCTGGTATTCCACCAATTCTTAATCCAAAGTTCCAGACATTTGTTAAATGAGGAAGAGACCCCCCAAGGCAAAAGTACGATAAATACAAGATATAGTAAAGAAGGCAATGCTTTCTTTTTTTTCATTTTTGATCTGTAAATGGAGTTGTTAATGAATATGCTTCATTCGCTGACTCTATTCCATTCCCTGACTCTATATGATGATATTTCTATTTCATGATATTTCTATTTCTTTGAAGCAAAAACTCTATAGGTTTGATACCCTGTATCTATTCTTCTTTTTTGTATATTAGTTATTAGTGGAATTTCAGTGCATTGGGTTCTTTCTTAGATCTAGATGGAATGAAATAGTGAAATAGAATAAAAAAAAAGCCCTTTCGGATGAAAAAGGAAGAATAGTATGCGATATATCTAACTTGGATAAAAAAAAATTAAAAGCAAATTTCTCTTATCCTCGTTTGTTCCTTCCTTTAGATAAATACTTAAAAATCCCCTTACAATAACAAATCCAATTTAGAAGGGACTTCCTCCCTGTGTTGAGAAAACTTTTCTTCTTCCAATTCTTCTTTTCTTCATTCAACTCAGTTCAAAAAAGATACCTCAAAATACTTCAATTGGTACGCGCAAGAAATAGGCCAATTCGGCAGCTTTTTGTTCAATTTCTCGTGGAGTAAAAAATTTATCATCAGTACGAGTCAAGGGAATGATCCCCTGGCCCCGGATTTCCATATAAAGAATACGACGAGGATAAAGACCCTCTTTAACCTGAATTCTAATTGATTGGATATCCCGCATAAGGAATCGAAGGAAGACGCGACGTTTTATTCCAGGGAATCCCCAACGAAAAATGCACACTATTCCCTCTTTTCTATCGAATCGGTCATAACCACTACCTACATTCCACAAAATAGTACACCACAAGTAGGAGCTAATGAATAGGCCTGCGATTCCGTAGAAAGACATCACGACCCCCTGCGGAAAAAAAAGAATTTCTTGAGATGGAAGTATAGATATAATATTCTTACCAAGATAACTGGAAATCCCAACCGATAAGAATCCTAGTGAACCTAGAAAAAGAATACAGGCCCAGAAAAAATTACCCCTTTTTCGAGAACCTTTTAGAAGTTCTACCCATATGTGTTCTGATCGCCAATTCATATTAGATATACTAAATCCAGCAGCGGTCGATTGAAATTGAGAGAATAAGCTAAATAATTTTGACTTTACTTTTTTTGATTCTGAAATCGCCTTCAGCAACTAGTACTCCTGTGAAATAATAGGTTAGATACATTGACTTTCTATTCAAAAAATATTCGTTGATTCAATTAAAATAAATAAAATAAAACTCGCTATACCTGGCTCTGCATATTCATGCATTTATGCTCGTAGCCTATATCCGCATCCATAACCGTTTTTCATTTGTGTGTAGAAAGTGTGTGTAGAAAAAGCCACATACCCTACCATATTATATTACTTACACTAAAAAATACTAGACAATCTTATTTTTTTGCACATAAAGAAATAAAGAAGTCATTGCAATTGCCGGAAATACTAAGCCTACTAAAGGCACGAAAATAGAAGGTAAGTTTAAATCCGTCATGGAATAGGTGTCTCAATTCAAATTTACTATTTCTATCTAGTCGAAAAATATCTTAAGATTCTTATGATATAATTAAGTATATCTATTATAAGGAATATTGACTATTGTATTGTATTTTTTATTTTTAGTTTGAAAAATATTCTGTAAAAAAAATGAAAGGATAATAAGAAAATTCCAAAAAAGGAGAACTAATTAAAAAGATTTTATTTTGATTTTCCCATCCTCATGGCCTTTCTATCTTTCTAATCTAATTTGAAATTGGATTCAAAAGAAAGCGGTTAGAATTTACTTCCTGCATACATACTTCTCTAGAAGCGCATACAATAATGCGTGGTAAAGGCGGAAAAATAGTATATTCAATCAAAATCAAAGGGCAAATTATCTTACCTACTATAGATCCCCTACTACCCTCTTAGACTTTAAAAGGCGATATACCACCCAAAGAAAGGGTATGAAAATGCCGGGTGGAGTTAGCTTTTCGACGAAGACCTGTCCCGTGCAGCGAAGCCCTGTTAGTAAGACCCCCCGCAATAATGGATTATAGAAGAATATTATTCCAAATACTCCTCTGGACGCATATAGTAGCATTGCGATTCCGAATCTTTTTTATTTATGAATATGAACAGAAAAAATTCATTGTATCGTTGGGTCGGAGCGGAGGTTTGGTCCAGAAAAATTAGAAACAAAACGTCTACTCTACCGCATTGAAGTCTATAGCGCTGTATTTCCACGAAAGTATAATTCTTACCATCAGGATACGATCCTTTCTTTTGAACTAAACGTCTCTACGATGGGTCCAGGTTCTATGTCCAATCCCAAATCAAGGATTTCTCGCTCTTGATCGGAGTCATAAACTAAAAAAAAACTACCTTTTTATCCTTTTTCTCAAGGTTATAGAAAACTTCCTTATCTAGTTCTAGCATTTTGAAAAAAAAAAAATGCTTCTTTTTTTACACACAGTTCGAGTCACTTGTTGACTCACGATTACGCCTGTTAAAAGTTTCAAACGTCCTCTTTTTTGAAATTGAAAGAGAGTCCTATAAAAAGGTCTAACTTCCAAACTATGTCTTTTTTCATTCATTCTCCTTTAGTTTTTTTCTCTATCTAGAAGTGGAATAGAATAACCCGGTTGAAGGGTAATGATCATACGTCTGTAATGCATTGTATGGCCCAGAATAGGTCCTATTCTTCTACCTTTTCCAGGTAGTCGATGGCTATTCACAGCTACCACCTTAACACCAAAGAAGAGTTCGACCCAATGCTTTATTTCTGTCTTAGTGAATCCCGATTCGACATTAAAAGTATATTGATTCTTTCCCAATAAACGAAGACTTTTTTCTGTAAATACTGCGTATTTGATTCCATTATCATTATCATATGATAATACTATATTTTATTATTTTATTATTTTATTTGTATTTCTTTATTGTATTATACCTTAATATATATATTCTAGATATATAGAATAGACGAATCTCAATTTGTCAAGTCTCATGATCATATCATGATCTATTTTTATTCGGCTCAATCTTTTTTTTCTAAAAAAGATTGAGCCGAGTTTAATTGCAATCAATTAGAAGAATAAAGAAGAATTACTGCATTTCATAACTGATTTTTTTCTCTTTTTATTTCGTTTCTTTTTTATTTATACCTTCTTTATCTTTAGTTTTATCTAGTTAATCAATAGTATCTACCGGCTCGAACTCGAATTTGATCGCCTTCCATACTTCACAAGCTGCGGCTAGTTCAGGACTCCATTTGCAAGCTGCTCGGATAATTTCATTACCTTCGCGAGCAAGATCGCGCCCTTCGTTACGAGCTTGTACACAGGCTTCTAAAGCCACTCGATTAGCTGCTGCACCAGGTGCATTTCCCCAAGGATGTCCTAAAGTTCCTCCACCAAATTGTAATACAGAATCGTCCCCAAAGATTTCGGTCAGAGCTGGCATATGCCAAACATGAATACCACCTGAAGCTACCGGTATAACACCTGGCATGGATACCCAGTCCTGAGTGAAAAAGATACCGCGAGCACGATCTTTTTCAATAAAATCATCGCGCAATAAATCAACAAAACCTAAAGTCATTTCGCGTTCCCCTTCTAACTTACCTACTACTGTACCGGAGTGGATATGATCTCCCCCAGACATACGCAATGCTTTAGCTAATACACGGAAATGCATACCATGATTTTTCTGTCTATCAATAACTGCATGCATTGCACGGTGAATGTGAAGAAGTAGGCCATTGTCGCGGCAATAATGAGCCAAAGTAGTATTTGCGGTGAATCCCCCAGTTAAGTAGTCATGCATTACAATAGGAACCCCTAATTCTCTTGCAAATACAGCTCTCTTAATCATTTCTTCACATGTACCCGCAGTCGCATTCAAGTAATGCCCCTTGATTTCACCGGTTTCGGCCTGTGATTTATAAATAGCTTCGGCACAAAAGACAAAACGGTCTCTCCAGCGCATAAATGGTTGTGAGTTTACGTTTTCATCATCTTTGGTAAAATCAAGTCCACCACGTAGACACTCATAACACGCTCTACCATAATTTTTTGCGGATAATCCCAATTTTGGTTTAATAGTACATCCCAATAAAGGACGACCGTACTTGTTCAACTTATCTCTTTCAACTTGGATACCATGAGGCGGGCCTTGGAAAGTTTTTGAATAAGTAGGGGGAATTCGTAGATCCTCCAAACGTAGAGCACGTAGGGCTTTGAAACCAAATACGTTACCTACAATGGAAGTAAACATGTTAGTAACGGAACCCTCTTCAAATAGGTCTAATGGATAAGCTACATAACAGATCCATTGGTTGTCTTCCCCAGCAACAGGCTCGATGTGATAGCATCGTCCTTTGTAACGATCAAGACTGGTAAGTCCATCAGTCCAAACAGTTGTCCATGTACCAGTAGAAGATTCGGCAGCTACTGCAGCCCCTGCTTCTTCGGGCGGAACCCCAGGCTGAGGACTTACTCGGAATGCTGCCAAGATATCAGTATCCTTAGTTTCATACTCTGGGGTGTAGTAAGTCAATTTATAATCTTTAACACCAGCTTGAAATCCAACACCTGCTTTAGTTTCTGTTTGTGGTGACATAAGTCCCTCCCTATAACTCTTGAATTAAGAATTCTCACAATAACAGGGTCTACTCGATGTTAATTAGGCGTAAATGAAACTTTAGCAAAAATCTCGTAAAACAAAAAGGATATTCAATTAATATAATATCAACTCATTAAAGAAAATTGAGGGCATGCTTAGGTTAATGAATATGTTTCATTCATATATAATGCGTACACCCTGTGTATGTTCTATCCTATAGGAATTCCAATATAGGAATTCGATAGGAATTGAGTTGTTGTTATGGTAAGTTAACACGGTTCGTTATTAAACCATGGATTTGATTTACCAAATCCATAATTATTGTATACTCTTTGATAGATATAGCGCAACCCAAATTAATTCCTAATCCTTATTTTACAAGTTCTTAATAGTTCTCTTTTCTTATTTTGAATGCAAATACCTAACTAAATACTAATAAAATTCTTTGTTGACAGCAATCTATGCTTCACAGTAGTATATATTTTGTATATCGAAGTCCTAGATAGGAAAGTAGAGTAGGCACAGATCCTCCACAAAAGGCAAAATGTATATGAAAAAAAAGATTGATTGAACTTTCCAATGGACTCATTCCATGAGTAAACGATTGAATGGGATTCGCTTGGGCAACGAAATCAAGTCCTGGTCCCCTTTTCTCTCTTATTGAATTAACTAATTCATTTCCTTTTTACTTTTGGATTTTTTTTGATTTGATTTGGCATTATTCAACAATAAAAAAAGAAAAATTTCGACAAATTCCTTTTTTTTAATTATGTGATAATTATGAGAACCAATCCTACTACTTCTCCTCCCGGGGTTTCCACAATTGAAGAAAAAAGTACAGGTCGTATCGATCAAATTATTGGACCCGTGCTGGATGTCACTTTTCCCCCAGGCAAGTTACCTTATATTTATAACGCTTTGGTAGTCCAGAGTAGAGACACTGCCGATAAGCAAATTAATGTGACTTGTGAGGTACAACAATTATTAGGAAATAATCGAGTTAGAGCTGTAGCTATGAGTGCTACGGACGGGTTGATGAGAGGAATGGAAGTGATTGACACGGGAGCTCCTCTCAGTGTTCCGGTCGGTGGAGCTACTCTCGGACGAATTTTCAACGTTCTTGGGGAGCCTGTTGACAATTTGGGTCCTGTAGATAGTAGTGCAACGTTCCCTATTCATAGATCTGCGCCTGCCTTTATCGAGTTAGATACGAAATTATCCATCTTTGAAACAGGTATTAAGGTCGTCGATCTTTTAGCTCCTTATCGACGTGGAGGAAAAATAGGACTATTTGGGGGGGCTGGAGTAGGTAAAACAGTACTGATCATGGAATTAATCAATAACATTGCTAAAGCTCATGGGGGCGTATCCGTATTCGGTGGAGTAGGGGAACGGACTCGTGAAGGAAATGATCTTTATATGGAAATGAAGGAATCCGGAGTAATTAATGAAAAAAATATTGAGGAATCAAAGGTAGCTCTAGTCTATGGCCAAATGAATGAACCACCGGGAGCTCGTATGAGAGTTGGTTTAACTGCCCTAACTATGGCGGAATATTTCCGAGATGTTAATAAGCAAGACGTGCTTTTATTTATCGATAATATCTTTCGTTTTGTTCAAGCAGGATCAGAGGTATCCGCTTTATTAGGGAGAATGCCCTCCGCAGTGGGTTATCAACCTACTCTTAGTACAGAAATGGGTTCTTTGCAAGAAAGAATTGCTTCTACTAAAAAGGGATCTATAACTTCGATTCAAGCAGTTTATGTACCTGCAGACGATTTGACCGACCCTGCCCCTGCCACAACATTTGCACATTTGGATGCTACTACCGTACTTTCCAGAGGATTAGCTTCCAAGGGTATTTATCCAGCAGTAGATCCTTTAGATTCAACCTCGACTATGTTACAGCCTCGGATCGTTGGCAACGAACATTATGAAACTGCGCAAAGAGTTAAGGAAACTTTACAACGTTACAAAGAACTTCAGGACATTATCGCAATTCTTGGCTTGGATGAATTATCGGAAGAGGATCGTTTAACTGTAGCAAGAGCAAGAAAAATTGAGCGTTTCTTATCACAACCGTTCTTTGTGGCAGAAGTTTTTACTGGTTCTCCAGGAAAGTATGTTGCTCTTGCGGAAACTATTAGGGGATTTCAACTAATCCTTTCCGGAGAATTAGACGGCCTACCTGAACAGGCTTTTTATTTGGTGGGTAACATCGATGAAGCTAGCACGAAAGCTATAACCTTAGAAGAGGAGAACAAATCGAAGAAATGAAATTAAATCTTTATGTACTGACTCCTAAGCGAATTATTTGGGATTGTGAAGTGAAAGAAATCATTTTATCCACTAATAGTGGCCAAATTGGCGTATTACCAAACCACGCCCCCATTAACACAGCAGTAGATATGGGTCCTTTGAGAATACGCCTCCTCAACGACCAATGGTTAACAGCGATTCTGTGGAGCGGTTTTGCGAGAATAGTTAATAATGAGATCATCATTTTAGGAAATGATGCGGAACTGGGTAGTGATATTGATCCGGAAGAAGCTCAAAAGGCACTTGAAATAGCCGAAGCTAACTTGAGTAAAGCTGAGGGTACGAAAGATTTGGTTGAAGCGAAGCTCGCTCTCAGACGAGCTAGGATACGAATCGAGGCTGTCAATTGGATTCCCCCATCCAATTGAAGACAATCCAGTGGTTTATAGTTGATACAAAGAAAAAGGGAAGAGGGGTAGAAAAAGTTATTAGATAGCGAAGCGAAGTAAGTCCAATGCTATCTAGTAATTTTTCTACCTACTTACCTACTATTGGATTTGAACCAATGACTCCCGCCGTATGAAAGCAATACTCTAACCACTGAGTTAAGTAGGCAATTTATCACCACAAAGGAAGACCCATTACTTCGATCGATTATATATTGAATCCCTTTTCTAAGCAATACCGCTCTGTTATTGGTCTGTTATATACTAAATACTAAACTAAATACTAAACAGATACAGATCAAAGGGGTATCCTCTGGCATTAGAAAATATTCATCTTGACAAGAAATTATCTATATGTTAAGATATCTCTGATAAGGGCTATAGCTCAGTTCGGTAGAGCAACTCGTTTACACGTGCGCCAATGCTTTTCAAAGGAGCTTATTATGCAATGAACATAATCGATCTTATTGCAAAATCAATGTCTTACTTCATAGATTCGAGAGAATAGGAGAACAGTAGCCTGACAAACAGTCGGTTCAGTCCGATTCAGGTGCCAATTCAGGTGCCTAATCAAATAGAACCCTTATGGATTTGCTAGTTGATAAGGTAAATATCCAGCCCACTAAATGCTAGGCGTAATGAGGATAAGGGCCTCCAAAAAACTTCTTTTCGTTCTATGAACTTTAAGGTGTATGAAGTCTCATAGTTAACTCTTGCAGTGGAACGATAGAGACTCCATTTCACTTAGGTTGATTTAATTTAGACCGGAGGCAGACCTAAGTCAAGGTAATCCTCCTTTGAAACACTTTGGTATTGCTCCTAGATAGATCATAATACAAAAAATCAATCAGAGCACAGGGAGCCATCTCATTATCTTTCCGTAAAGAAAAACTATGGTGGACTAACTGATCTTTAAATCAGTTTATGAAAGAGCCCAATGCAAAAAAATGCATGTTGGGTCTTTGAAACAGTTCAAATCATTTCGATAATAATCCGTTTGATCTGTTTTACCGAGAAGGTCTACGGTTCGAATCCGTATAGCCCTAATATGCCCTTTTTTAGATTTTAGGATCTCTATCCTATGTTTTCTTTAGTTTAGTATAGTTTTCATTTTCTCATTAGTATTTGTTTATAGACTGGATAGGCGCCTGCGACATAGAATAGAGATAAAAGCATTACCAAAGGCTCATTCATCGAAAATCAAAATCATACAGACAGGAAAAGAAAAACGAATTTCTATCAAATCAATAGAAGAAAGGATCCTTTCCCTGATTTGAATCCCGTCCTCCTTCAAATAGGATATCTCTAGACTTCCCTATAATAACTGCAATGATTTTATCCATTTTGCGAATTCCTACTTTGTTTTAAGTATATTTATTACTTTGTTTATAGATACATTATGTAAATTGATCAACTTTAAATAGAAAAAATAAAGTAAAGAGTAAATAAGAAAACAGAATATTCTGTCTCATAGTTCTGAAATAGAGTTCTTTATTTTTATTTTATAGTATTACTTCTCATTAATTATACTGCATAGATTAGTCCTACTATCTTAATTAGGTTCTAATTTAGTAGTATTCTCATTTTTATTTAATAGTCTCTTATTATTTTATTATTAAATATTAAATAAAGGATAGAGCTATTCTTTTTTCTAGAGATTCTAGAGAAAGCGAGACAAAGTGAAACGAGAAAGTTTTCTTTATATAAGAATTAGATCTACATACACCATATCTAAATAGAATGGAAATCCAAAAGAAAGGGAGTTGGGATTCCATTGGATGAATCTTTAAAGAAGATGCAGCACAGAGGAAACAAAGGCTAAACTTAAACTAAGCGCTTTTGTTTGAACAAAAAAGATTCTTGTTTCACCGAGGAAAAGAGAGAAGTTCTGGATAAATTGACAATGCTGAATTGAATTGACTAATTTAAGTTCCGCCTATTCCACATTAATGGGAGTACATTATGTTTCTGCTTCACGAATATGATATTTTTTGGACATTTCTAATAATAGCAAGCCTTATTCCTATTTTGGCATTTTCGATTTCAGGACTTTTAGCCCCGGTTAGTGAAGGACCAGAGAAGCTTTCTAGTTATGAATCGGGTATAGAACCCATGGGAGGGGCTTGGGTACAATTCCGAATACGCTATTATATGTTTGCGCTCGTTTTTGTTGTTTTTGATGTGGAAACCGTCTTTCTATACCCTTGGGCAATGAGTTTCGACGTATTGGGTGTATCCGTTTTTATCGAAGCTTTGATTTTCGTGCTTATCTTAGTTGTTGGTTTAGTTTATGCATGGCGAAAAGGAGCCTTGGAATGGTCTTAACTGAATATTTAGACAAAAAAAAAGAAGGAAAAGATTCTATTGAGACAGTTATGAATTTGATTGAGTTTCCCTTACTTGACCAAACAAGTTCCAATTCTGTTATT